>NW_024541113.1:0-8615 GCF_016647625.1 Suillus subalutaceus
AGGCGAAGACTTCAGGAGACGAGGTGTGAGGAAAATGGTGATGTCAAGACTCACTTTAGCGAGATGCTTGGCTCCGCGAGTCCCTGGCCGGTGGGTGCTGCCATCGAGGAGAAAGACTTCTATGCCATGATACTGGCGTCTCTCCCCGAATCCTACCGTCCCCTACTCTCGTCCATCAAGCGGCTGCGAAGATTACTGGTTCACCCATAAGCCCCTATGAGTTAATCAATATGTGTCAGAGGAATACGAGCACCGGCAACTCACCAGTCAGCGGCCTGCCAAGAAGGGCACCAACTCGGCCTTATCGGCGAGAGCTCCTAAAAGGGCGAAATCCTCGTCCTCCTCCTCACCCAATCCAATCCGGAGCAGTATGCTACAATTGCGACCGTAAGGGCCACTACAAAAGCGATTGTTGGAGGCAGGGGGAGGAAAAGAAGGTCAGGGACCAAACCAGAGAGGGAAGAAGGGAGGACGTACCCAAAAGCAGAGTGCAAACACTGCAAAGGAGTCAGAGGGCCAAGATAATTATGCCTTCGCGACGACTGACCTTGCGAACATCGCCCAGAGGATGAATATCCCTCCAGAACGCCATGGAGCCATTGTAGACTCCGGCGCAACCTCCCACTTCTGTCCTGACAGGTCGAAGTTCACGAACTTCATCCCTATCACCCCCCAGGCCGTATACACTGCGAACGGATCGGTTCTCAGCGCTACTGGAAGAGGAGACGTCAAACTAGACTTACCATTGGGGAAGAGCAAGACCAGTGTGACCCTGAAGGCGCACTATATGCCCCCTCCATGGCATTCACCCTCATTTCTACCAACCGCATCGCCTCTGCTGGATTAGCGGTCCTATTTGAAGGCAAGATGTGTCAAATCTTGTCCAAGGGACCCAAACGCAAGTTTATAGCCGAGATCCCGCAACTGGAAGGCCTATATAGCGTGGTCAATCAGAAAGAGCATCATGCCCATGTCGCCAGGACGAAGCTTACCTTGGCAGAGGTGCACCGTGCCCTTGGTCATGTGTCCCAGAGGGCGGTCCTGCAACTCGCGAAGGATCAGCTTGTCGAGGGCCTGGATGTCGACCTCACCTCCCCTACCGAATTCTGCGAAGCCGTGCAAAGCGAAAGCGATCCGTCAACCCTTCCACAGAGTCGACAACTCGAGCACTCACCTACGCGGAACTTGTCCATACGGACTTGTGGGGCCCAGCGCAGACTACTAGCCTAGGAGGGACGACCTACTATTCAGTTTCACGGATGATTACACCCGTGAAACGAAGGTCAGTTCCTGAAAACAAAAGGTGAGGCATTGGAGGCGTTTAAGAGGTATGAGGCGCACCTTAGCTCAGAATCCGGGAGTCAGACTCCGGAAGGTTCGGTCAGACCGTGGAGGGGAATACTTGAGCGCGGAATTCGATAAGTATCTGTTGGACCAGGGAATCGAGAGACAACTTACAGTCCATGATTCACCCCAGCAAAATGGGGTCGCCGAGCGTCTCAATAGAACGCTGGTCGAGCTCGCTAGAGCTATGCTCATCGGCCGCGATCTCCCCAAGTTCCTGTGGGCTGAAGCAATCAATTATGCTACATGGTTAAAGAACCGCCTACCGTCAACCGCGATACCTGGTGCTACTCCTCATGAGCTTGTCCATCGGACGAAGCCCAACCTCTCCATGGCCCATGAATTCGGCTCCAGGGTGTATGTCCACCAGGCGAATGCTGGAAAACTCGAACCCCGCGGGAGGAGGCTGTCTTCGTCGGTGTCGACACCGATAGCAAGGCGTATAGGGTGTACTGGCCTGCGAAGAGACGTGTCTCGGTCGAGCGCAACGTGACGTTTGCGCCGCCGGATGTCCTCGTTGACCAGGATGTGCTGAACGAGGGGGAGTCAATAGCAATGGGTGAGAGGAAGACTAATAGCAACGCACCTAGCGTCCCCATCCCGGCTACCCCAAATCCCACTCCCACTCCTCCAGAACCCACTCCCATTCCAGACGCCCCAGAACCTCGTGAGACCCGAGCCAGACCAGCAAAAGGCTATTATGCCCAGCTCCAGAATGGCCAGACGGCAGCTATAAGCATCGAATCCCTGCAAAATGCGTCAGACTTGGACCTTCTAGACAGGAAGCTCACATTCACCTAGCGTTAGCCGCAGCTGAGCCAGAGCCCACTTTGAAGCAGGCTCTGAATGGTCCGGACGGTCCAGAATGGCAAGAAGCGCTCGACTATGAGATCAGTCAGCTGGAGAAGTTAGGAACATGGGACATCGTCGACTTACCTCGTGGCGTAAACGTCATCCCCTGCCACTTCGTGCTAGCTACTAAGCGAGGCCCGGATGGCGAAAAGCTGAAGCTGAGAGCCCGTCTCGTCGCGAATGGACAGAGACAGCAATACGGCGTCGATTTCTTCTGAGACGTTTGCTCCGACGGCGAATATGAGCACTATACGTGCCGTATTAAGCATGGCGGCCCAGAAGGACTGGGAGATCCACCAGGTAGACGTCAAAAGTGCTTACCTGTATGCAGACGTCCAGGAGGACATCTATATGAGGCGCCTCCCGGATATCTAAAGGATGATCAGCGAGGCAAGGTACTAAAACTAAGACGAAGCTTACCAGGCCTAAAGCAGGCAGGATTTGAATGGGCAGGAGCTGGCTGGAGCTTTTCAGAAGATGGGTTTTAGTCGTCCCAGGTCGATCAGGCAGTCTATTTCAAACGTACCCCCCAGGAGCACATCGTCATCACCGTGTCAGTTGATGACATGGCCGTCACCGCCAACCACAAATCCCACATCCTCCAGTTCAAGTCGAACCTGCGCGAATTCTTCGAGATATCCGACCTGGGCGAGCTATCATGGTTATTAGGGCTAAAGGTAACTAGAGATCGAGTGGCACGTACCATTACCCTCTCTCAAAAGGCCTATGTCGACACTATCGTCGAGCGTTTCCGATTGGGCGATGCAAAGAGTGTGCAAACACCCATGGAACCGGCCACCTCCCTATCCATAGATCAGTGTCCAGGCACGCACGCTGAGCTCCAAGCCATGCGTGATGTACCTTACCAGCGAGCCATTGGCTCATTGATGTATGCGGCCACGAGCACGCGTCCAGATATCGCCTTCGCGGTCGCGACATTGTCGCAGTTCATGCGAAACCCCAGGAAAGCACACTGGGAGGCTAGTAAGCGAGCTCTTCGCTATCTAAAAGCCACTGACGACTTCGAGCTCACCTTGGGATCCACGGATGCCGGGATCGAAGCGTTCGTCGACGCAGATTGGGCTTCGCAGCCACACAGGCACTCCATGAGTGGGTACATAGTACTCCTCAATGGAGGCCCAGTGTCCTGGAGCGCACGCAAAACAGCCCATAATAGCCCTATCGACGGCAGAGGCTGAGTATATCGCCTTAACCAGTGTAGCGAGGGAGGTACTATACCTTCAATTACTCCTTGGCGAACTTTACGAGCCACCGATCCTCCCACCCCCATATTCTGTGATAATCAAGCCGCTATAGCATTAGCATCCACCGGCAAGTTCCAATCACGCACCAAACACATCGACTTAAGGTATCATTTCGTTCGTTCTCATGTGAAGAACGGTACCTTCGAGCTCCTCTATTGTCCCACGGACGACAACGTCGCCGACGCCTTCACCAAGGCATTGGCCCGCCCCCGGCTCCAAAAGCTGCGTACCCATATGGGACTGGCATGCGCTCGAGGGGGAGTGTTGAAGTCCGAGCGATCCGATGAGGGAGAGAGTGAGGAAGCCGAAGGATCCGGCTAGGTACGAGCGGGAGAAACAGGTCCGAGCGCATGAGCCAAAGTGGCCAATAGGCTGCGCCCGAATGACGTCGGCCTGCCCTGCAATATACATATGTCAGAAATTTTCCCTCCTTGTTCCTTACTTACCTACTATAAAACTAAGCGCCCGTCAGACGCACACATCTCAGTTCAAGTTGAAACTGAGATGTAAGTACCTAAAAATCATGTATGTTAGCGTTAGCTAACCAAAGCATAGCGTACCTTTCTGTTCTAGGTACTTTGCACGTTAATATACACAGAGTTCAAGTTGAAACTGAGATCGTACCTTTCTGTTCTAGCTCCCTCTCTCTCCATTCGCTCGCCTGTCATCACAACACTTAGTACTGCCACACTACAGTACTGTGCGTCCGAGTCCGACTCATAGTTAGGTGCGGCATGAGGTATCCCTAACAATTTTGATATCACAGAGTCAACTCTTCAAGTAAATGGTTTGTACAGTGACTCAAAAAGGAATGCACAGCATGACTAATTTGATGAATTGTTGTCTCCCTCCTCCTCCTGCGCAGTTCACGTCACGATAGTAGTCTCGGAGAAAGCTAGAAGTCTGTATGTACTAGTGCAGTAAAGGAAGTGTAGTGTAATGTATCATCTGAAATGTAGTAAAACAATTGATGTGAAAACCTCTGTGCAATTCATTTTTGACAGTTGCAGCACTGCGAAAACATTGAGCATACAGAGATCAAATCAAAAGATAATGCAACAAACCTTTCTAATATTTGGTATGACCCCCTTTAGCATTGAGAAGAGCCTCAACACGACGTGGCATGCTTTCATACAAGTTCTTGATGTAGTCCGTCTCGATGTTACCCCAATTCCTCCACTAAAGCGGCCCATAGCTCCGTGAGATTGCGTGGTAAAGGGGTCTGAGCGCGCACTCGACATCCAAATAGTCCCAAATGTTCTCGATGATGCTCATATCCGGGCTCTGTGCAGGCCAATCCAGCTTATCAATCTTCTTCTTCCGGAACCATTCTCCCGCCAATTTCGAAGTATGCTTCGGATCATTGTCTCTGCTGAAAATAGACGTTCTTTTTGTTGATGTCCAGGTCGCGGAAGGTCCCCAGCAAGTCATCATTGAGGATCTCAACATATAACTTGGCGTCCATGTTGCCCTCGATGCGGGTAATGCGGCCCCTCCCTCTGCAGTTAGACACCCCCAAACCATGACATTTCCACCACCATGCTTCACAACCTTCTTTGTGTAGCGCTCATCAAACTCTTCCCCAGGCTTCCTCCAACACCATGAACGGCCGTCAGAGCCAAATAAATTGAATTTAGACTCATCTGAGAAGACAACTGACATCCAGTCTTCTGCTGACCAATCAGCATGAGCTTTCGCCCATGCTAACCGCTTCTGTTTGTGAGCTTCTGTCAAAAAAGGCTTTGTACGGCATACGTAGGCATTGAGGCCACATGCCCGAAGTCTCGTTCGGATGGTTTGAGCATTGATATCGGGGAAATACTTCTTTTGCAGGTCAGCAACATCATGTGCATGAGTGCGTGCCAGTGCCGGACTGCGAAGCGAGCATCGTTGGTCGTGAATTTGCGACGACGACCTGATTTAGGCTTGATATCATAGTAAGCTTCACTTTTAGCAAAGCATTTCACGATGCGGTAATTGTAGTGCGGTGGAGTTGAAACTTTTCAGCGAGGTCTCCATCAGACATGCCAGCAGCTTTGTCTCGGCAGATTTGAGCTTTCTTTGTAGGAGTTGTGTATTTTGTCATGGATGACTAGTGACAGCAAGGGTGTAGAATGAGTCCGCAAGTGGTGCAAGTGTGACGTTGTGCGGCAACGAGCCGACAAACACATTTTCTGTAAAGTCACACTAAACCTAAAAATGAAATGCACAGCATTCTCTTCACAAATATCTGGACAGCTCTCTCAGAAAGCCAAGTATCACAATAAAAGCATATGGTATTGAAAATATAGACCTAGTACACTACACTGCAACAAGTGAAACGACACAAAATGGTCTATTGCTCGAGTGCGAGGAGGAATAGGAGAAATGTCGATGCTGTGCATTTCCTTTTTGAGTCACTGTAGATATTGGAGATCGACGAGGAGACCCCCCCCGATCAGTGAGTCGCAATTCGTTCGGAATGCCACTTCACACGATCCACATTTACATTTTCCAATGCTCTCTTGTAGCAGAGCCTTCTCTATTCCCGATCTTCTCGGCCAGTCGACCTGATACACACCCGCAGCAAATATGAAGAGGATCAATCTCACCGAACAGCATTCGCAGAGAATCAAGGCACCAGACAGGTACTGATGGATCAAGACCAGGAAACTGATCGTTCACATCTAGCCCTTTACAGATTCATATATCAATCCAGATCGAATGTAGACGAACGGTTAGCTTCCTCCAGTCTGCTTTAAGTATATCGTCAACACCTGTATTAAGTCATCTCGACAAGAATTCGCGTGTTTGAATGAAATGGCCAAGGGTGATCTGCAGAGGTTAATTAAGCTTTCCTTCAGTTCTGGAAAAGCAGGTCCCTCCGAGGTGGCTGCGTGTTTCAAGGATCAGCGCAATGAGCATGCATCAACTTTGATGATCAAATTTGGTACCTGTGAGCTTTCCAATAGCTAAGGTCTTAATGCTATGTTAATTAGTAGCTTTTCAAGTTATCAAGTTGCACCCAGGCTGGTGCATGTAACCACGTCAACTGTAAGTCGACTAATGAAAATGCTCCATCACGATATCCTCACCGGCATAGTAGCGTCCCCAGTATCCGGTCTTGATAAGTTCCTAGCTCATTTAAAGAAGGTGAACGAATGTGTACGCGAAACCCAATTTTTTTTCCTCTCGCGAACGAATCTAGATGGAATATTCGGCGGTAGATGTCACAGCGGCCAGAAGTCTGCAGCTCTTCGTGGTGCGTCGCTTTCTTGACACGAACAAGATGATAACAGATATGTCATGGGTGGCAACTAGTACTTATACGGTGCGTGCTGTCTGAACTGCATCTTCCTTGTTCTAACTCGAAAGCTCAGCGTCGATGGCGACATTCTGGGTATGTTTATTCCGATCTATTATGTCCGCCGTTAAACTTGTTATCCAGATCTACGACTATATTGTTCACTTCACGAAGAAGTAAGTAGTGTACTTGTTTCGCGATATGCCTCGGCTCTGGTCTTAATAATGTGCTGTTCAAGTGGACATTCCTATTGCGGTCGCGCTGGACCAAAGTAAAAGCCCTGTATATCACTGCACGATATGTGCCCTTTTTAATCATCACCATGAACCTATATCGTGCGTTTATGTTCCCCCAACTTAATGAATTGACATACTGTGCTTCAGTGGCCGTGGCCCCGAACGAGAATACCAATGTATGTGAACATGATCATTTACTCACCGACAAATGAAGCTAATTGTATGACTTCGGTAGAATGCCAGATATCGATCGATCATCACATGTACGTGCCTGGTACATATTACATGCACGTTCTTACCGAGCGCGGCTATTCCTCTTACAGCCTTGAGTCTGATTTTACTCAGTTGCTCTGAATGTATCTCTCCTTCCTCTGAGACATACACGTGTTTCTGATCTGATTCATCCAGGCTTTTTTGTCCTTAGAACGCATGCGCTCTGGAACAACAATAGAATTCTACTCGTGGTGATGCTGTCCACCCTTTTTGTGAGCTACACGCCCTCACCACACCCAAGTTCAATGTTGATAAATCAGTCAGGCTATCATCGTATCATCCTTCATCATTGGTTTTACTGCTACTGTGACCTCTTATTGTTTGTGCTCTCACCTTCACTTACTACTCCACACATTGACTCCACTTTTACAGCTACGGTGAGCACGATCCCAGGCTGTCAGCGGAGCTCGGGCAGTTTCGCATTCTTCATGCCGTTTACTCTCTTGTTTGTGTTCCAACTGGGTATGCAGCCGTACAGTGGGAGTGTACATTACAGACAGACGCTGACTGACGCTATACCCAGCACTAATATCCCTCACGCTCGTGCGTGTCATACAGAGCTGGCGGTCGGCCAAGGGCCTCTCGACGCCATCTTAGTGAAGCATAACATATTCTACTATGCATGTGGTCTGCGTGAGTCAGAACTTGCATATGTTTCTGTGCTTATTGGTGATAATTAACTTTTGACAGTTCTCTCGGTCGTGAACGTCGTTGTGCCATTGCTGCCGGTTTTTGATGTGCGTAAACAATACCCTTCTACATGGTGGAAGCATTGATGTTGCGCACACCCAGTCCCTATCCTACTTCCTCCCAGAAGGGTATGCATCTCCAACTTCTGTTGCGAATTCCTACTGACAACAACCCCAAAACATCATGATACATATACAGATTTAAGCTATTTATCCTTGCGATCCTCGCTACGCGCATGCACCTCCATCTCTGGCATATGGATCAGCACGGGAAGATTCTGGCCTCGTCGTTTGGATATTAATGTCGGACATGTCACCTGCAGATGTACTGTAGTGTAACGTCTATCGCGTGGCTTATTCGGCGTTGTTTGTGAAATGGGACTTGGACTACGACTTCAGGTACACTTCTTCTCCGTTTGATGGTTTGATCACGGGTAATACACTACCCTTTCGCTACTTGCCAACTGCAGTCCCTCGTAGACTGCAAGATTATTCGAGACACAGATGCGGGCCATGCACGACTTGCCAATGTGCGACACGCAAGAGGGTCTCACCTGAACCGTGCTGTGCAGCATTTTCAGTTAGTTCTGGACAGTGTCCGGTCACCATCCAGACCACGCAACAGCTCTCACCAACCTCGCGTGGGCCTTACCACAATCATCATCTTCGGAAC
>NW_024541114.1:0-8593 GCF_016647625.1 Suillus subalutaceus
TCTCCAATGAAGAAGTCGAGGTCTTCAACACCGCGTTTCGATGCGACATTCCCAGGTTTCGAAGGAATCGGAGGACCACCACGAGTAGGTTGAGAAGCAGGTCCACGTGTAGCAATTGCAGTGGGGAAAACGCTAAAGTCATACAAAGCGTCTGACAAGTGCGATCTTGTATGGAATGGTGGGACTCACTATGATGGATCAGAATTTCCTGCGAAGCTGCGATCGACCTTGAGTGAGTGCATCAGAGTTGATCGTTTCGTGCTTACCCTATCTTCGAGTATCCAGTTCCATTGTCGCAAATAATAGGCGCAAGGACTGACATCCTTAGAAATAGTCTTTATCGCAAGTCCCTGTCAAGTCACTGTAATTGAGGTTGCTGCGATTCCTATTTGTCTTTGTATGTCAGAGCCTTTCGTTCCTAACTTGTCCAAACAACCCACTCGGTCCTAGACTCCCAGAGTTGCGGAGCTTTCAATGCTTGGATTGTGAATGCCACATCAAAATAGTTTAACTACTAGGGTAGACGGGAGACACGCAGGCCCAGACCCTGCGTACCAATCTTATACAAACTGTGAGAAGTGATAATGCCAGATGCATGCCGGTCTGAACATGCAAAAAGCGTTGTGCAGTACAACTCTGGACCATTTTGCAACTCCGGGCCAAAAGATAGTAGTAAAGTGAATACCGTCTAAGGTCTCGTCTTGGACCGTTTGAGTAACTTTCTAAACGAAAAAGGAGCCCAGTAATTTGTTGATGGGCAAGCTCAGTCAGTCATGGTTCGGTTCGTATGTATGTATAAGATGTAAGTATGGAAATATCACTGTCATGGACTACAACGGCCATTTCATTCTGAGAACCTATTTGTGACCTGCCGACCTCGTATGTAGTGTTCATAGAAAACCCCATTCCTGGACCCGAGCTTCTGAAGGCCTTCATACTGACACCAGCGCTTTCATGATTCTCAGCCGACCTTTGAGTTCCAGGTTGTTAGGGACCCTCTAGGTCCGTCTGCGAATGGTATTCTTGTGCTGATGGATGCACCAAATGTGTGCATGACGTCTGAGGCACAATTAGTGGTTTTGATATTCGAAGTTCGGAAGTCCACTTTCGACGCTGCACAGTGTAAACAACGTTTTTGGTGTTGTAATGATCGTGTCTAACGAGCAATCCTTTGAAATGCGGAAGTGCCAGAATGAGTTTTTTGAGATGAGTCTATACCAGAATTACAAGTTTGCATGACGAAGGCAAACAAAACACGTTACCTGATAGCGGCACAAAGAGCACTGCATGATGACATATGATCTGAAATCTAAGCGCTAGTGCAGATATGTCATCAACAGGAAATTCGCAGCGTGCCGCCAAAGTTTTGAGCAATCGGCACTTACTGTACTAGTGGAATCAAAATCGGTCGAAGTGATAGGTGACAATAACGCGTGATCCCTGCCACCGGTACTAGGTAGCCTTCATCTTCCGCAGAAGCAGAAGTCGAAGGTTCGTCATTACGGGCAGAGTGTGCATGCCCAATTGTCCAGCATTCATTTCGCAGTAAGCCGCCACGGTGCCATGGGTTTCTGAATGAAAAACCATGTATACCGTAGGGCCTGTTGGATTTGACTAGGCCCGGCTGAAACTGGCAATTTGAATTAGATGATAATAATATTAAAGTTCAATCGTACCATCATCTACCAGCCTAGTGATCATGATGTATGAGGAGCTAGCCAGCTAGGCCTGTCGTAAATCTCGACTATGGCCACTCTATGGCCGCTACCTGTCGTGATTCAAACATATGACCGTTTAGATTTTGTATACCCTCTTTCATTAATAGATCGAGCGTCGTGAAAATGGGAACTTCCTGACCAGGTGCACGTATCCTCTGGAACATCAAGTTGTGAAGTCCCCGGAGCTCAGGCACGTAAAGAACAACGGGGAGAAAATTTGGGAAGCAGCAATAAAATAGCCCAATCCCCGAGAGATTTAATTTTGATAAGGTAACTTGTTAAAAATATTATTATTTCTTGAACTGCCTTGGAAACGAACTTTACTTATTGGTATGGCAGCCCAGCGCTCATCACATCATTTCTAGAAACAAGATCATGGACACAATTATGAACGTCCTCAAATATCTCAGGTGATTTTCTTTTCTACTCTTGCCATCTGGGTGCTTCTGAAATCTGCCTGTTATAGCTTGCGCTGGCTCGGTGGCGTTTGCTCTTTTCTGATCCAGGTCGTCGTTCGAGTCGACACTTACGTCCCTATTTTATAGTTGAGCAAGGAGAGTGTCAACGTCGAACGAATTTCGTTCAACTTGGTCTCTTCCATATTTTGCAGCTCTGTTCACATTCCTTGTTTATCACGATCCTTCTCCAAGCACTCGTTAGTATTACCGACACCCTTTCAATCTACTCTGTTGTAGTGGACGAATCTCCGGAATCTCCTTCAGCTTCAATTACTCTTTGGTATTGCTTACAATGGCTCCATATCTCCTTTCAAGATCCGATTCCACCGATGCTCCAAGCGTCCTTCCAATCAGCAGAACCGTTTACATAGTCGGGTTCACCCTCGCAGGATTACTTGCTGCTACTTCCGTGATATGGCTTGCATTGAGGTTCTTCCGCCGCAAATTGCAGGCAAAACGTGCGGAAGAACGGGTGCAGCTTTCCTCAATGTACGAGGTGTTGTTCGAGAAATGAACGAGCCCGGCAGCCAGCTCCCGTAAGAATCAATATCTCATCCCATAAATATAGGTCTACTCACGCCGTCACAGTAGTCAGCCGTCAACTATCGTCTTCCCACAAAAGGTCGTTGTCCCTCGTCCTGCTCAAGTAGCAAACCCTCAAGACACGACCATGTTTCTTCCTCTGAACTTCCTGCAGCATGTGCTGCTCCCTTGCCACGTCCCCGTGCACTCTCTAGTCTCAATCCCTCGCATCCGCGCAACAGTTGCGCGTCAGTTGCTTCGGGCCAATCCCATTTATCTCATCGAGCTCCTCCTGGCTTGCGTTCCTCGCATTCACGAGCATCTTCACGATCCTCAGCTTCCACCAGTCCCGATCAGTTCGGCAATTTTACCAACCAGTGCTTCCTGATGAACTCCCTCTTTCGCGTGTAGGAGAGCAACTCCACGTTCTGCAGTCGTTTGATGACGGCTGGTGCCTAGTTGCGCAAAACAACTCTCGTCGCTCTCGTTCTTCATTATCCTATTCAATCCCTCGCGACTCTCTGCTAGGGTGGAGAGTATCGGAGACAATGTACAGCTTGGTTTTGTCCTGCATGGGTCTTTTCAAGCCCACGAAGGGACTGCGCGTAGAAAGACCCATTCGCAGCTCCAGTGCAGCCGGACTCCAGGCTGGCTTGGATGCCGAATGGAGAGACTCTGTGATTTCTTGGTCCAACTTCTCTTGAACTGAAGTTAAAAACCCCGATGGGGCATACATCGAAGTCTGTTGTTTTCCCTTGTTAAGCCATATTCGGCAGCTGCGCAGGCCGTTTGGAACCATGTCGCAAGAAACCTGCAGTGCAGGCATGCTTCACTTACAATTCATTCTTCACGGTGCAGCTGCATTGTATACCTCATTAGGCGTTGTATCACATATATACCAATACTTGCGTTCCAGTAGAAACATGTCCGTGAACCTCAAGCAGCCTGGGACTATTAGGTAAAAAGGTACGTTTGGATGATTCACACTGCACGAACAATGTGGTTTCGTGCGCGTGAAAGCCCATCTCGATCAAAATTCGTACGGCGGGAGGCGCCTGATGCACTTCGGTTGAGGCCTCTTCCATTCCTCCGTTTGGCGTCTCAAGGAAGAAAGACGCATCCGCGATCGCTGAATCTTCGGTGGATCCCGACGCGATCAGCGAGAATCATCTACTTCTGCTGGTGCATCCGTGGTGTTCCGCGGAGGTGGGACGTCTACGCCCTGGCGCATTCATGGGCCAAGGGTAGGAAGATAGCACATTTTCCTGGAAGTAGATCATGCTCAGTCCGACGGGCTAGGAAAGAAGTTCTTTAGATCCCCCTCTGGACTGCAGGCAGGTCTGCATTTAATCCATATACTCAGTCTAACCAAGACATCAGCTTCTGGATGTCTTGTTCCAATCATTCATTATTTGAGCGAAATTAGGCTCCCCATTAAGTTCTGTAGGAAAAAGGATGTCGAACCCGCTCATGACACCAACAGCCCACATATTTGTAGTGACACGACAGATTTCTCTCGTTGTGTCCCCAATGGCTTTGAGCAACAGCGTTCCGAAGACGTCATTAAGGGCATTTTGTTTATCATCACGGTAGTGTGTGTTGTGGCACATAGCCTGAAAATCCGGGATGGCCCACTGCGCCGGATGTACGCCTGGAGTGTCTGCACTTGGGACGACGGTAATCATTTAATAGATATGGTGTAAGCATGATGCGGAGCTGGGTCTGCGCGAGCTTTGCTCGCTCAAAGACTTCTTGCGAATCTGATGAGGTGAAATTGAGGAGATATTGCACCAACTCGAGCCGATTCGCATATCGATCAACGATGACGTGGGTGAGGGTTTTCCAGTCGATACCGCTGCCCGGGTCTGATCGACTGATAACTTCGGTGAGCTTTCTCTTCACCTGCGATATGTCCTCTGACGAGATTCCGAGGACGCGGTGATCCAACCGTTCAAGACCCGCGCGAACTGGGACGAGGGAAGGTGCCAGTGCGATATCATACAGTGAGATAAGACCAGGCAGGTCAAGCACAATGCGAGAATCCCCTGGGTAGCGATTGTGCCATGAGCCGGAGTGCATGGCTTCAAATGTGCGACCCACTGGGTTCAGGAATAGATGACGTCAGTCATATTGGAACAGAGGAACAAAATACTGACAGGCATCGGGGTCAAGTGGGGGAGCATCAGGAAGGCGGTAAGGGTACGGATTTTTGTCCCTCGCTAAGACTCGGACATGCAGGAAAGATACCACTTCGACACCGGCCGTGAAGTCGCACAACATAATTTCACTAGAAAGTCATCAGTCGGAAGTGCGACACAGAATAAGAGTATGCGCACAAGTCCATTTCCATCCTAGAAATCTGAGAATCAGTTATACAACATAGCGAGATGAGTCGCTAACCTCACAAAACCGTCGATTCCGAACTCCTTCCCCCATCTACAGAGATCTTTAATCCGTGATTTTTCATCGAAGACGCGCTCAGGTTGCACTTCTCCCCAGGCTATTATATCCTGCGTATCCATTGTACCCTCGGATATTTGGCAGCACTACTTCCATCAAAGTACAAGACTTTGAGAGGTCGCGTTGCTGCCAGCGTGAGGTGCCAGCCACTCCCATCTCCACGCGCGAAAACAAGAGAATGCTCTGGGTCTGTAGCGATCCAGTCGGGCTCACTGGGTATCGTATTGCGGCTGGTTCCGTGATAAAGCAAAGTACCGGTGGGAATTGATCCCCGTACTATGTTATGTCCTATAAAAATAAATTTCCAGCATCAGAAAAGTGGCGGAAAGTGATACATACCATTACGATATCGAGTATTTGGCCAGTGTTGTAAGAGTGAATGGACAGTGTCGAAGATCAAGTTCCCTGTTGCGTTCTCGAAAGGACCTTCGTCAAACCTCCATTGCTCAATCTTCGAACCGAAACTATGGGAATCGCTGTCCAAGTTGGTGATATCCAAGGGTCGAACGGAAGCTTCTCCAACAGTACTGACGGGAAATTGTTGGAGAGCTAGAGCTGCTGACCCTAGGTTCAGGCTGTCACAAGGGGCTGATAGCGCATTGTGAACTGTTGGAGAAATATCGATGGGCTTATCGCATCTTTATCAAGGTCGAGGAAATATTAATCCGTAGAAAATCGGATGATCGGCACCAGTATCAAGGTAATTAGTGCCGTCATGTTGGCACGACGAGCTATCAGGAGGCTAAAGCTCCGATGCGTCTCAGATGTTCCTATGAAGAACTAGTAAACACAGAAATGCAAGAGTGAAGTGCTATAAAAAAAACAAGCGTTCCCCTTCGATCGGGCGGTAGTGCGCAGTGGGTGTAAGCTAACTTACTATGATCGCGTAATTGATTCCGAGCAGTAATGCAGACATCGCAAGTTGTTCGCCAGTCTTTGTCTCACTGCAACTCATCAATTTCTCGAAGGACAGGGAGAGAGCAAAAACAGCACTGCCCTCATCTGAACTCTCAGATATCGATAGTGTACGGAGGACCTCAGGCTGCCAGTGCGCCAGACTACACCGCAATTGGACATAGGAACAGAGAGATACGCCTTGGATACGCCACAGGACCGTTGCAACATTAAATTATTGAACGTTCGCGTTAACGTTGAACAGCGCAGACGGATTAATAGCTACCGAGCCGCCGGTTATTCGTGCTATTTCCAAATCTCGGATAGGCCAAATTCCATTTTACAAACTCACCCCCTCTGTTTAGTTTTGGAGCCGAAACAAACAACTGCCTCCCCGTCGTGGTAGGGAATCGACACTTACCAGAGTCCGTCAAACAACAATGGGTCACAATGTCTGCCCAGATGAAATCGAGGGATATTGCCCATGTCACTCACTCCGGTCATCGTACCGTGCTTCGCCTCTCATGACTAATAGGGTCTGTCTTTCAAAAGCTCTTGCAAGCTGGTCGTCCTCGTCTGCTCACGTCTCTGATGCTACAATCATGTGGTGTGCAAAACTCAATTATTTCTTACACCATGGTCACCAGTACCTTGAAGCTTGTGTCGAGCGCACCCCGGACATTTTTCGACATGAGCTACAGGACGCGAAGGATATCAGTGTTTCACTACAGACCATCGAGAAGACTTTGTGAATGCGTGGTTTCACGCGTAAAAAGGTACGAGGACCTAAGACCACCCCATACTTTTGAATTTTCCTTGGACTAGGTCGCGAGGCCAGCCGCCGAACGCAACGAGGAGATCTGAGAATCGTAACTTTATCAAATCAATGTCGCAGAAAACTTTTCGTCCTGATCAGCTCATTTTCGTGGATGAATCAGCCTGCAACCGGATAACTACAAGACATCAAATGCATGGTCTCCTCTTGGATCTCGCGCCCGTTGACATGACTATCAGCCCCGAAAATGTTGAAAATGTTGAATACAGGTATTTCATACTTCCTGCTCTCTCGCTTGATGGGATACTACATCTGATGTGCGAGAGACCTTACATACGTCGGTGGACTTCAATCAATTCATCTATGCTTTGCTTGATAACATGAAATATGTCTCATAACAGTCATGACATTTCGATCCCGAAGCTGTGCTGCGCCTTTATTGACATATCTGACTAATTACTCCAAAGATAAACAACTTCGGTGAGTCCATAGTCCATTGGGTAATTAGTCGATCTGAAATTTCAAATAACACGCAAATCAGTTCTCTCTGTAGCACAACTTTGATTTGTATAAGGATACGAGACTATTCTATCTACATACAGTGGCAATGCAAAGGACGAATGGGAAGTGTTACACGCAAGGAGCTGAACGAGGAATTGAAAGCACGAAGGTCAAAGGAAGGAAGGCGGGATGTCATGTATTATGCAACCGAAGCAAAACTTTTTTTGTCTGTGAGACGTGAACCATGTACTAATGTTCTACTAAGCTAGTCGTAGGAATTGCGCAGTGTAGGAAAGAAGTGAAACCGATTTCACCTCCAGAAGCCATGCACTGTGTTAAGCTTTACAAGGGCCTTTTAGGAAGCAGCTTGACGATTCGGTCCGCTTGACAGCATATCCATCCGTGCCAGAAAAGCGGACGGAATCCAAGTGCCAGTGGAGTGAGCCAACCATCCAGTTCTGCATCCCTTCGACGTAGATAGCCACCTGCCTGTCAACCTCTTCTTCCCATGAAGGGAGGATGGCACGGTTGGATTCGAAGCGCTGGATGGCATCTTTGCACATCTGGGCAGTATAGTCGATGGCACCTTGCAGGTCTAGTCCTCGATCGTCCATGAGCACAGCAACCATGTTATGCCAATGTGCGTCACCGTGAGATTGCTCCTTGTTGTATGATAAGATATCCTGTCGGTGGTAATGTCAGCAGCGCCCAGCGTTCAATGACAGAACAGAATTACGTTGGACCAAGAAAATAATCGTTGGCTGCATCCTCCAAGGCCATGATAATTGGATGCGACATAACTTCGTCGGGAAGATCAATTCGAGCTACATATTCGATGACGGCAAAGGCGATCTTCACCGCGCTTATATCTCGCCTCAGGGCGATATAAGATGCCAGATCATACATATGTCCTTTAGCACGGTCATCCACCTGCTTAGCCACAGCAGCGAAGGACAGTTCGCATCTGTGAATAAACCGCTTTGTGCAGCCGGGGCCGGCAGTCTCCCTAAAGCGACTGAAAAACCTAACAGTATAACGATCTTTAGAAAGAGTGTAGTATGCGATGGAAAAATGGTCGTACGATTTGCACATCTTTGCACCAAGCTGTTCCGTGTCAAAATTGATGGGATCGTGGAGTGCCAGAATACAGGATTCACGCGCTCCCCGTACATCGACGACATTATACTCCATCCAGTCGTCTATAATGAACAACCAGGTAAGGAAGTCAGAGCAGACTTGGAGATGGAAGGCATCTGCATCAGATA
>NW_024541115.1:0-8553 GCF_016647625.1 Suillus subalutaceus
GGTCGCAACCGTGTTATTGAGATGTTCACGATTCCGCGTAACAGGAATGCTGCCCTTGCTAGTTGGGTTGTCATGTTCGGTCAGCAGTTTTGCGGCGTCAATGTCATCGGTATGAGATTCGTGTTCATGATTTGAAATGATTATTAACGCAGTGGCAGCTTACTACTCGTCCACCATCTTCCTGGATTCTGGTTTCTCACAGGTTGCGGCATTGGCTTCCTCCCTTGGGTTTGGTGCACTAACTGGGTTTTCGCCCTCCCTGCTGTTTTCACTGTAAGTGGTTTCTTCCATAGTTGGGGTTTCCATAAATATTGAAAGTCGAAACACTAGATCGACACTTACGGCCGGAGGAACTTGCTTTTGTTCACGTTTCCCTGTATGGCCATCTGTCTTTTAATCACGGGCTTCTCCTTCTGGAGTACTTCGGAAACAGGGCGTGTAGCTGGCGTTAGTATCGGAATATGTACGTCACCCTTGTTGATACTAAATACTGCCATTGACATCCACCGTGGCACTCCTTCAGACCTCTTTGCGATCTTCTATTCTCCAGGCGAAGGTCCAGTGCCGTTCACGTACTCCGCAGAGGCATTCCCTCTTTATATCCGTGATCTCGGCATGTCCTTCGCCACTGCGACCACTTGGTTCTGGAACTTCATTCTGTCAATCACTTGGCCTTCGCTCGTCTTGGCCTTCAAACCACAAGGTGCCTTCGGCTGGTACGCAGCATGGTGCTGTATTCTCTGGGTGCTCATCTTGCTATTCGTGCGCGAGACGAAAGGCAAGACCCTGGAGGAGCTCGACCAAATTTTCGCTGTCCCCCTTGGCGCGCACGCTGCGTACGGCCTGAGGCAGATACCCTACGGCATCAAGAAATTCGTATTGTTCCAAAACCCTGTCCCTGAGCAACTTTATGAGTTCGAGACCGAGAGTGAAGTGTCGAGCACCGCAGGCGACGAGAAGGCAAGGAGGGAGGTGAAGGACGATCCGGAGAGGGCAAATGTCTGATGAGTTGAGCTGTGATGTGATTATGGCCGACGCTTCGCTTGATCTTTATCTAAGAGGGATGTATTTGAAGGATTTATTCACATGCTATCTATCGTTGCCGATATCACTTGCACATGTATTGCTATCTGATATTTAATATAAGCTTCTTGATGCTCAGTTATCGGGTTACAGAAATACTATCGACTACCGACTTCTCTTGAATCCTAGGCATGAGACTCGAACCTCGTGTAAGTACCTCCTTTTGTCGTGGAAGTCTCAAACGTCATACGCAGAAATTACTATGGACATTTTGTCATATCAGCAGAATGATAATTTTACCACTTCCAAGAATCAGCGATTGACACAACATCGGCATTGTCATGGCACGCATGTAACTGCCCAAATTTCCAAGGCGTCCTTGTATGCGTTTCAATACTGGTGTTGATCTATAAGTGAATCTGTCCACCGGGCCATTGTGGTGGATGTTCTAGGTGTCAGATCATGCACGACTGGCCAATCCATCATTTACTTTGTAAGTCGTGTACTATGGAAAGACTGCCTTGATCTGACTATGAGAGACTGATCTAGATTATTATAGGATACGACGGGATCGAGTGCGGCCATGGGAATAGAGTTTTTGGCCATGGAATAGAGGTTGGCCATGGAATAGAGGTGGCCATGGAATAGAGGTTGGCCATGGGATCGAGTTTGGCCATATTGTCAAAGGACCATTCTTTAGACAGAAACATAGACCACATACGACAGAACCATATCTTGTTGCTGAACCATACGTGATACAGCGCAACTTTCTGGATGGGGAGGGACTGGTTAAGAAAACTTGAAGGAAATAGCGTTATGTAACGAGTGATTGCAAATTGGAGGCAGAGTAGGCGATAATGGGATTTATAAAACAAAGTCAGAGTCGGATCCTTATTTATGAATGAACAGAAGATATCATGCTTGATGAGCGGTGACTGAGGTCTTGACCTCTGCCATGGAGTTGTGCCAGGTTGTACCTCTTTCGTTTTGAGATCCAGTGGTCAAAACTGTTTCGGAATCTGAGGAAAAGAGAAACTGGAGTTGGGGTCGGAGCCGGGTAACACTGTATCAGTGTCAGTGGCGGTCAACCGGAGTATCCAGTTTGGATGGAATGACTAATGACTCGGAATGGCCCATCAAGTTCACTTTGAAGAAAAAGCCAAATGCAGAATAGGCTTTTAAAACCCCACAATTCAAAATCTGAATCAGACCAATTCCGAGCCACCTGCTAAACTAAGGGTGGTTTCAAACCTTGGAGCAAACATATCCGAAATGGCCGCAAGGCTATGCGTGGAACCATGACTGTGTACAGTGAGTTTTAGCAAAAGTTGTCAAAGTGCGCTCACAATACGAAGTCCTGCCTGGACCCTCATATTCACAGGAGAATATTGTTAGCATGGGCACAGACCACTATTGCTGCCTGCATTGAGATACTGTGGCACTGTGCAATAAACTCGAGGTTGGGTGCGATTTTCATTTTTTTTTTCCGCCTGGGGTCCAGTATTGTTGACTGAGATGCTAGAACACTAGCTTGAGATCTGACATGCTATTCATATTCCCTTTGACTGGCTGCTCGTTTCAAATATCAATTTTTTGGGGCGTGGGTCGCAATAATCATCATCTGAAGAACCGAATGGATCAGAGATCTACAGGGGTACTTGCACTGATGTACCTTGGTGTGCATCAGCACACGTCCGCCAGTACTATTTGAGTCATGAAATAGCTCTGGAGGAAATTTCAATGCTTCCGACCACCGGTTGGCAAGGCATACAGCCGTCACATGCCGGATAAAAATACACCAGAAAGTGGGGTGGGGCATTCGCTCCACCTCCCGATGTGTTAGCCAACTGACTGCGGCATGATTTTTTGTATAGCTTTGCTTTTTTGGGCCACTAAGCGCGCCGCTATATAATTCAAGTGTGTATATAAAACCGATAGGATTAAAGCTGCTTTCCGTTATTGTGCGCCTACGATTGATATGTCGACATCCCCGCCCTCGAACCGAAAAAAATCTGCCGTGGAAGAGCGTCCACATCATGCCCACCACCACTCATCACATATGGACGCGGAGACAAGAGCAATCGCGTGCGTATACATATATGATCGCCCCTGTATCAAATGCGCAGCCTGACCCTTTTATGGCCAGTAACGCCAATGCCAAATTGTCAAATCCCTTGCGCGGCATACCTGCATGATCGTCTTATGGCGGATGTGGAGATTTTTGCCCAGGAGAAAGGGCTGACCCATCTGCTGCCTGAGCTTAAGAAAGGGGCGCTCGTTGCCCAGGATTCCACGTGTATGTTAATTTCAGAATCGTTTTCCCTAGCTGACTTGTGCGCAGGTCATGGTCGTCTAGACATATTTTCAGATGAAGAAAAAACGAGTTTTAACGGAAGAGGTCACCCACAAGTGGCGGCAAACGCCCATGCTGTATTACGTCGGTGTCACCCTCTTGACTGTTTGTCATAGCTCACACCGTTAAATAGATGGTCGTGATGTCATCACTTGCAGCCGCTGTTCAGGGAATGGACGAGGCTGTTATCAATGGCGCTCAAATCATTTATCCCAAGCAGTTCGGCATTGGTTCCAGCAGTCGTGCGTAAAAGCTCTTCTATCATTGCAATCATCATCATTCATAAATTGTGTATATAGAAACGCGATTCATGGTTGGTCGGTCTCATCAACTCTGCACCCTACCTGTGTGTGCTTTGTTCTTATTGCAGAACATCGTTCCTCATTACTTCACAGATGCTGTTCCACCATTTCTTGTTGGATGACGCATCCGCTCAACCACTATCTTGGGCGTAAAAAGACCATTTTCATCACTTGCATGATCTCGTTCTTGACATGTATCTGGTCTGGACTGACAAATACCTGGTGGCACCTTTTCATCGCACGGTTCTTCCTTGGTTTTGGAATTGGTCCTAAATCTGCCACTGTCCCAGTGTATACCGCCGAATGTTCACCTGCACAATACGTGGTGCTCTCGTCATGATGTGGCAGATGTGGACTGCTTTCGGCATTGCTCTAGGAGACCTTATCGACTTAACTTCTACTTCATTCCGACACCCCCGGTGTGACTGGTCTGAACTGGCGGCCTCATGCTAGGTTCTGCTGGTACTCCCCGGTCTTATTGTCTGTATGCAGTCTTATTTGCACCCGAGTCACCTCGTTGGTTGATCTCCAAGGGTCGCTACGAGGATGCTTTCAATGAACTTTGTCGGCTTCGTTTCTCGCGCGTTCAGGCTGCTCGTGATTTGTACTACATTCACGTGTTGCTCGAGGCGGAGAGCGAGAGATAAAGGGTCGCAACCTTGTTGTTGAGATGTTCACGATTCCGCGTAAACAGGAATGCTGCCTTGAGTTGGATTGTCATGTTTCGGTATCAGCATTTTGGCGGGCGTCAATGTCATCGGTATGAGATTCGTTTCCTTGTTTGAAATGATATTAACGCGGTGGCAGCTTATTATTCGTCCACCATCTTCGTGGATTCTGGTTTCACGCAGGTTGCGGCATTGGCTTCATCCGTTGGGTTCGGTGCACTTAACTGGGTTTTCGCCCTCCCTGCTGTTTTCACTGTAAGTGGTTTCTTCCATAGTTAAGGTTTCCGTAAATATTGAAACACACTAGATCGACACTTTCGGACGGAGGAACTTGCTTTTGTTCACGTTTCCCTGCATGGCCATCTGTCTTTTAATCACGGGCTTCTCCTTCTGGAGCACTTCAGAAACAGGGCGTATAGCTGGCGTTAGTGTCGGAATATGTACGTCCCCCTTTTGATACTAAATACTGCCATTGATACCCACTGCTTCAGACCTCTACGCGATCTGCTATTCTCCAGGCGAAGGTCCAGTGCCGTTCACGTACTCCGCAGAGGCATTCCCTCTTTATATCCGTGATATCGGCATGTCCTTCGCCACTGCGACCCTTTGGTTCTGGAACTTCGTTTTGTCAATCACTTGGCCTTCGCTCATCTTGGCCTTCAAACCACAAGGTGCCTTCGCCTGGTACGCAGCATGGAGCTGTATTATCTGGGTGCTCATCTTGCTATTCGTGCGCGAGACGAAAGGTAAGACCCTGGAGGAGCTCGACCAAGTTTTTGCTGTCCCCCTTCGTGCGCACGCTGGTACGGCCTGCGGCAGGTACCCTACGGTTTCAAGAAATTCGTTTGTTCCAAAACCCTGTCCCTGAACAGCTTTATGAGTTTGAGAGCGAAGTGTCAAGCACCGGAGGCGAGGAGGAGGCGAGGAGGGAGGTGAAGGACGATCTGGGGAAGGCAAATGTATGAGGAGTTGAGCTGTGATGTATGATACTGGCCGACGCTTTGCTTGATCTTCATCTAATTATGCATTTGCTCACACGCTACTAGTATATATCTGTTTTTGTCACCGATATCACCACATGTATTGCTATCTGATATTTAATACAAGCTCTCGAAGCCCAGTTGTTAGGTTGCAGAAATAGATGGACCACCCACTTCGCTTGAATCTTAGGCATGAGACGAGCCCTGTATTGTATGACTGCCTCCTTCGGTGTGGGAGTCTCAAATTTCATAAGGAACATGCACAAAAGACACTATGCATCTTGTCATCTCAGCGGAATGATCCATTCTCTTTTCCAAGAATCAGCAATTGAAACAACGTCGGTATAGAGCATGCATGTCATGGCTGCATGTAACTGCCCAAATTTCCGAGGCGTCCTGTATGGTTGGGTTATCCAATAAGTGGTATCTGGGTCATCCGTTGCTGTGATGTTCCAGGTGTCGGATCATGTACGATGGCCAATCCATCATTCACTTTCATAAGTCGGATACTTTGGAAAGACCGCCTTGATCTGACTGTGAGAGACTGATCTGGGATTAGAATGGTATTCAACAGCAAAAGGTTTCCTGGTAACAATGATATCGGCCATACACAGGATCATGTCTGTTGGCTCTGCCGCAGTAACTGCGACTCCTCCTGTATCTTTGAGACAAACGCGTCATAAGTTTACGTGCCCCTGCACGCAACGATTGAACTCACCCAAGGTCTATCCTGTCCACTCACATACTTCCTCGCCGGACGCTTGAAGCACGACACCCTCTCCACGTCCTTCGCATCGTAAAGAGGGAAGATAATTCCCAGCTCATAGTTGACCACCTGTTGAACGACGGGTCATCAGGAAAGCTTCGTAAAAGAAAGTCTGAACTGACTGACATTGAGCACTGGGTTGAACCAGAGCCAGAAAGCGTTCCCCATGCTGAGGGTGTGAATTATGCGAGCCAACATAAGCCCAGCCAATTGGGTCGTTTGAATTTCGATGTCATCGGATTCAGGCTCGGTTTCACTGTCAGACAATTCCTTTTCTTTTCCCTTTGACTGACTGCTCGTTTCAAATATCGATTTTTTGGGGCGGTAGGTCGCAATAATCATCTGAAGAGCCAAATGAATCAGAGATCCACAGGTGTGCGTGCACTGCTATACCTTTGTGTGCATCAGCACACGTCCGCCAGTACTATTTGAGTCATGAAACAGCTCTCGAGGAAATTTCGATGCTTCCCACTGGTTTGTGCGGCAAAACATGGTACCACCTCCCTGTCAATCATTTTAGAGATATTCAAGAGTGATCGCTGAAGACACACGACTGACCTGTTCACCAAGGACGCTATCATGCACAGTCTTCAGGCTGGGGAAGACAATTTCACCGGCGGCCACGACAACTTGGTACGTCTGGATTTTGGTTCGTCCAGCCAGTCTTCAGCTGATTCTCCACGTGCTGACCAGTAGAACTCGTTTATCCATTGGGTCGAGTAATTTCCTATACTCGAGCCCTACACAGTATGAATCTTTCCGCAGCAGAATTGAAGAATTTGGACATACCTGAGACTCGACAACGAGGTCCTTAGCAGCCTTTCCCTTTCCGGTACGAAGCCCCATGTCACGGACGGCCTTCATCAACCTGGTGTGACCAGTCAAGACGATGTTCGGCCATCCTTCATGTTTACCGGCAATGGAAGGAACGAGTTTAACCTTCACTTTTGACCAATCCCACTTCGATCGCAAGTCACTGATAGTTTGAAGAGGTAGATTTGGGTGCTGGAAGACAGATCAGTAGTGCAAAAAATGACATTCCTAACATGACTGACATCGTTTGCCAGCATGTTCGCAAGCGCCGGCCGAACATTGACAGCACGCAAAACGTTTTGCATGATTGAAGGGAAGTCATCGATAGCCTTGGGATCGTGTGGGATCGGAGCAGATCGCGCGGCGGTAGATCTTGCAGCCAAACGGCCTGTCAAACTGTTCAAGAACTCCTTTGCGTTGAGTACGAACTCACATTCTCGATATCGCGCCAATCGTGATCAATCAGGTTGGCGGTGGATATGACTACGCGAAGCCGTCCAGTCTTGTAAAATATCTTCGGAGAGATTCAGTCAGCGTTGTGTAGTGAACCGAATGGACTCACGAGCATGAACTAGGGACAGTGAAGTTAGCGGAGCGTTCTAGAATCTGCTGTACCAACAAACCTACTTTCATATGCTGGCAACCTCGCCCATTGCGGAGAAAAGGAACAGTCATAACCCAGTTTGGAAAAATATTCCTGATGGTTGGTTGACTGACTGATCAGGCTGTGCCACGATAATCACTGGAGTAGAGGGCGTGAAGAATTCATATATCCAAGAGACAGACGTCGCGTACGACGCTATGATAGCAAAAGATATATCAGATTTCTGAAGAGCTGCAGCATCACGCAACGAATACAAAACACAGGAGAACCAACGCGTACCAAACCCAGCACCTCTGTGAGGCGGAAAGTGGACTTCCATCTTGACGGGGTTGAGAATGCTTGTTGGCTGTTGGGCGTAGTTCGCCGTTCCAGAACAGTTGTTCAGAGGTCGGTATATTATTTATAGCAGTACTGGCTGTTCGCGAACTTGCTGACGAGCTCGAAGGAACACTAGATGATGAAGCGAAACAATGTTCGCCTGACCATTAGCATGTATTTCAGAGGAGGGGATGTGTTGCCTCTTTGCAGGGGGCGTGCGATATGCGATTCCATCGTCTGTATCCCGCCCACGCACCCTCTTTAGCCTCTCGAGAGCGTTCTCTCCATCTGTGCTCGTTCGGACAAAAAGCTTGCTGCTGGGGTACTCCGAGCGCTCTCGGTCGGCAGAGGCTCATGATTATGGATGGATTGCGTTGTAGCCCGCGGAGATTCAGTCCTGGAAGCTTGTATTGCCTGTAGCAGCTCAGACTGAAAACGATCGTCGTCATCATCCTCTGAATCACTGATTGAAATGGCCCTCGAAGATGATGCGTTGGCCTGGGACTCTTTGAGACTCAAAGCAATCGCTCTGATTCATCTGGTAAGAAACCGTGGAAATTGCGATGGATACAACTGACCTTTCCAGATCTTCGTCCATGTTCAGATCTCGTTCCTGCAGGTAGGTAACTATAATTGAGTATTGAAGTCCAGACACAGCAGAAGCACCGCGTCTCATTGTAAAGACACACGTGATTTACGCGTGACTTTTCTAGTCCGACGCGACAG
>NW_024541116.1:0-8512 GCF_016647625.1 Suillus subalutaceus
TGAACTTGATTCAAGTCGAGGACACTCTCCTTGTCTTGTCTTAGAAATACGAAACTTCGGTATATGCCGAAGCTTGAACCGACCTTGGCCGATTACTCTTATCGAGTAGCCATACGTCAGAACTATCCTAGTTCGTAACATCTTCGTTATTTGCAGATACAGTGTCACCTTGAGCTACGCGCTCCATTACACAGTGGATGGCCCTGGTGAAACAGCTGCGAGGTTTGTAGCTACGGTTGGAAATGAGTCCCGTTTGACTTTTAAAGATGTATGTATAAAATTTTGCACCGCTGTAAAATATTGAATGCCGTGAACAGGAACAAGTAGTGTTCTTGAAATCGACGATCAGTGAGATTGAATAGGTGCTTAACATGTCTCTTGAGTGACAATGGTTCAGAACACAGGTGGTCCTCGAAGCCTCCCAGTCTGTATGGAAACAATGTAGGATAAATCATTGGAATAGATCTGGATCGAAAAACTCATTAACAGGTTCAGGATCGTGAGGGACCTGGATATATCCACCACCCTTGTTTTTAATATGACGGACTGCTGCAGCACGCAATTCGTTTGCAGATGCATTCCATCAACATCAGTAACTATGACTCTCTCAAAATTAGCATTTAGCTCATCAGTACATGCCGATTGATCATCAGGCGGCAAGACATCATCGTCCAACTGTACTGCCTCACTTCCGTCGTACTTTGAAGTCAAGGAATCGCGTGCATCATTGGGAAGAATGTGGTCGACGTGAAAAGGCATCAGTGTTTTTGCCTCCATAGAGTTCAACATATCGAAATCAATGGTGATGTCTGTCATATACCATATATCCGGTTACAGATCCGATGATTCGGATCTCAGATCCAATCCAGATCCGATGAACATATCCGTCGTCCGGTCCACAGATCCACTTTGATTCTTATTTCATTTCCTGTTCATATAACTCTAACTATCGTTCATCTCCTTTCGGTATTCCTGTACACCGGTATACCGGTTATCCTTTACTTCCGCTTTGCTTACTGATCCGCTACACTTACGAATCCGCTTTTACTTGTACTTCATTCCCGGTTCATGATTCGTGATCCATCCGACTTACCAATACGCTCCACTTAGACTTTGCTTATACTTTCGTTCATAGCCTCGCACCTTTGCTTATTGATCATTCCGTTAGCTATCCGTAGTATATAAACCTTTGTATATGCGCTGTAGGAGATCAGTTTGAATATCATCTTAGATTGCACTCATTCCGTCTGGACTTGAGTACGCTACTCTTGTCTACTCCGAGACTTAGGATAGATTCCTATAGTCTACATATCCGCCTCTGTCTTCGGACAGTCCTCACCCGTTAGTTTCTAGTCCGGATCCAATCCGGATTAGCCGTTACTCTATATGTTCAATATCCGGAAGTCTTAACGGATCCGTTGCGATACGAGACTTATCCGTTACAATACTTATCCGTCTCACTAGACGCGATACTTTAGCTCTCTGAATAAGGGGCAAGACTTGGGAAAGGGGCACAGCGCACGAGCTGAGGCCGAAGCCCTTCGGATCCGATACTACTTGAGTACGGTCCTTAACAGTATATTCAAACTCATACCTTCCGAGTTACTTAACATCTATCATGCCTCCTACCAAGACACAAACAACTCTGCACGCGGTCGGACTAACCTCCCTCCGCGTGATCCGACAACATATAGTCAACACCTTCACCAGTTTCTCTCAGCGCCGTGTTAGCACCCATGGAACCGCTCAAACCATATCCGAACTCCTTAATCGTCGACACCCGGAAACCCCACACGCACTCCTGCCGTAGGACCTCCGGACGATGATGATCCCAATGATGGTGATGATGATTTCCCTGGTAATCCAGCCGATGATAATGGTGGTGATCCGGATGATGATCCGGATGTTGAGGACGATGAAAATGACAGCCTAAACCCACAAGACCGCGTTATGCTTCGACTCTCAGAAGCCATCGATAACCTTGCTCGCAATAATCGTCGCGCGCCCGCATCCGAAGATTCTAGAGTCAAGGTCCGAGAACCGGATACCTTGACGGATCCGCCACGGAAGCTCCGTGCGTTCTTTGTCCAGTGTGAGCTTAACTTCAGAGCAAGCCTAAGGCTTTCCGTACCGGAAGGGCTAAAGTCAACTTCGCCGCCCAATCCTACCTTAAGGGTATGGCCCTTGAATGGTTTGAACCGGATCTCCTGTCCGATGATTCGGACGATCATCTGGATTGATGGATGACTATTCCGCGTTCATGCTGCTTGAACTCCAAGCCAACTTCGGGCCTCATGACCCATCCGGTGATGCAGAAATGCAGCTCGAACAGCTCCACATGCGCGCGGACAGCGCATCAACAAGTACTTGTGGATTTCCAGCGTCTTGCTTCACAGGTTGGCTGGGGCGATGGAGCCTTACGACGCCAATTCTACAACGGACTCCCAGCCCGTATCAAGGATGAAATCAGTCGCATGGGTAAACCCTCTACTCTTTCTGAATACAAAGTCCTCGCTCAGACTCGACGCCCGATACTGGGAACGGAAGGGAGAGATCTCTCTCGAGAAGCTAAACCCACTTCATCCACTACCCCTAAGCAATCCGCTTCTGACCGGCGAACTCCAATACGTCGGATCCGGAAATCACAAATCCGGAAACTCCAATGATTAGAAGTCTACAAAAGCCATCCGCGTCCTCGAACTCGTCCGCTCCTAAGGTTCCGGATCTTACTTCCAAGCTGGGTAAGGACGGAAAGTTAACGTCCGAAGAGCGGCAGAGAAGGATGGACAAGAAACTCTGCTTATTCTGTGGGGACCCGGCCATACTGCTCGGGAATGCACCAAGTCTACTTCGCGTGCTGCCAAAGGCCGCGCTGCAGTAGTCGCTCCGGAAGTCAAACCGGATGTCTCTACTGAGACAAAAAAATAGTCCGCGACTCTCCTAGCTCCGTGCAGGAAGAGGGTCGCGTTGACTCTGCCTGCACAAAGGAGTTAAGACTCAACGCTGTCGCGCTCTCGGATCCGACTTCCCTCTGTCCATATGTTTCACTTCCGTTACTTCCATCCGTATCCGAATTTCCAGCTCTTGTAGATTGTGGTTCTTCTCATTGTTTCATAGATACTGCGTTCATCCGAAAACAAAAATCCCTACATATCCGATACCTACGATTCCGCTCCGCTTGTTTGATGGTACTTGTAATAATACTATTTCCGAAGCTATAGATTTGTCCGTCCGCTTTCCGTCCGGTGTAGTCACCTCTGATACGTTCTACGTTACCCCTTTGGATTCATCTTGTTTTATCGTTCTTGGATATAGCTGGCTCACCCGACACAATCCGTTGATTGACTGGGTTTTGGGCAGCATCGAATTCCGGACGACATCTCATGGAATGCCATCGACCCCTCCGACGTCACTTCCGTCCTCGGATATCCCTCCTCCGACGGAAACCATACCTCCTCCGACTACATCCGTACCCTCCGCTGATAACACTGTTCCTAATATATCCCTAATCAATGCAGTTGCCTTTTGCCGGGCCTGCAAGTTAGAAGGATCGGTCCAGTTCAGTATATACCTTCGACCATCCGGTGTCGATCTCCGATCCGCTTCTCTATCGTCCGATCCTCCGGATCTATCCCAAATTCCTTCGGACTATCACGAGTTTGCGGATGTCTTCGACAAGGGAAAGGCTGGTCAGCTTCCTCCACATCGTCCTTATGATCTGAACATAGATCTGGAAGAAGGAACTAGTCCTCCCCTCGGAACTATCTATTCTCTATCCCCGGTCGAGCTTGCAGCCCTCCGGAAGTTTCTTGATGAAAATATTGCCTCTGGACTCCTCCGCTCCTCATCCTCTCCTCACGGAGCTCCGGTCCTATTTGTCAAGAAAAAGGACGGATCCCTCCGCCTTTGTGTGGATTTCCGTGGACTCAACCAGATCACTAAGAAAGACCGATATCCATTACCCCTCATTGCCGACCTATTAGACTCTCCGAGCCGTGCTAAAGTTTATACCAAAATCGACCTCCGATCCGCTTATCATCTGTCCGGATAGCGGAAGGGGACGAATGGAAGACTGCCTTCCGAACGCGCTATGGCTCCTATGAATGGTTGGTGATGCCGGAAGGTCTCACTAACGCTCCAGCAGCATTCCAGCGCTTTGTCAATAGCGTGTTTGCTGATATGCTGGATGTATGCGTTATCGTATATCTGGACGACATCCTCATCTATTCCCATGACCTTGCGTCCCACAAGCAACACGTCCGAGAAGTACTCCGTCGACTCCGTAAACATCGTCTCTATGCCAAACCCGAAAAATGCGAATTCCATTCCACTTCCGTTGAATATCTCGGATATCTCCTATCTCCGGACGGCTTAACTATGTCGTCCGATAAGATCCAAGCTATTACTGACTGGCCGGAACCTCGGAAAGTCAAGGATATCCAATCCTTCCTCGGATTCGCAAATTTCTATAGACGGTTTATATTCAACTACTCGGATATCGTGGTTCCGTTAACACGGCTTACACGCAAGGATGCTCCGTGGAACTTTTCCGATGAATGTCGGAAATCCTTCGAAGAACTCAAGAAAGCCTTCACTACGGCTCCGGTGCTTACGCACTGGATGCCGGATGTTCCTATAGTTGTGGAAACCGATGCCTCTGACTACGCTATAGCTGGAATACTATCCATAGTATGTCCGGACTCAGAGCTTCGTCCGGTAGCGTTCTACTCTCGAACGCTAACCGCTCCGGAACTTAACTATGACACCCACGATAAGGAACTTCTAGCTATATACGAAGCTTTCCGGACCTGGCGACATTATCTAGAAGGCTCGGCCGAGCCTGTAGATGTTGTCACGGACCACAAGAACCTTGAGTACTTCGCCACTACCAAACTCCTCTCTCGCCGTCAGGCCCGCTGGTCGGAATTCCTCCATCAGTTCAATCTTGTCATCCGCTTCCGTCCCGGAAAACTCGGAGTTAAACCGGATTCCCTTACTAGACGCTGGGACGTCTATCCCAAAGAGGGGGATAAGGACTACGCTCGAGTTAACCCTCATAACTTCCGTCCGGTATTCACGTCCGAACAGTTAGCTTCGTCCCTACGAGCCTCAACCTTAGCAACTCCGGTTCTTAGAGCAGCTGTTCTAATGGATATTGATGACCTTCGGAAAGACATCCTGACCGCACTTCCTAATGACCCTATTGCAACCAACCATCTTCCGGTACCTTCAGATCCGAGATGGACAGTGGACGATAGGGGTTTCCTCCGTTGCGACAACCGTATATATGTCCCAGAATCCGATAACCTTCGACTTCGCGTCCGTAATACTCATGATCACCCCTTATCCGGACATTTTGGTCAAAACCGAACCCTAGACCTCATCCGACGCGAGTATACATGGCCGGGTATACGCACCTATGTTAAGGACTACGTCCGGTCCTGCACTACCTGCGCCCGAGCCAAGGTTCCGAGACATAAACCCTACGGATTGCTCAAGCAACTACCCATACCGGAAAAGCCTTGGAATTCCATATCCATGGATTTCATAGAGCAACTTCCGGACTCATCAGGCTTTACAGCCATCCTCGTTATCATAGATCGTTTATCCAAACAAGCAATATTTGTTCCGACTCACGATACCATTACCTCTCCGGATCTCGCTCGTCTATTCCTACTTCATGTGTTTTCCAAGCACGGAGTTCCGTCCCATGTCACCTCGGATCGCGGTACAGAGTTTGTATCCCACTTCTTCCGATCCTTAGGAAAAGCATTGGATATGGTCCTCCACTTCACATCCGGATATCATCCGGAAGGGGATGGACAAACCGAGCGTGCCAACCAAACCCTGGAACAATACCTTCGGATATATTGCAATTATCAACAGGACAACTGGTCGGAACTACTTCCCTTAGCAGAATTTGCCTACAATAACGCTCCAAGTGCTACTACCGGAGTATCGCCTTTCTTTGCTAATAAGGGTTATCATCCGAACATATCCGTCCATCCGGAACGCGATCTATCCTCCATCCGCGCTCGCGACTATGCTATAGACCTCGACGACCTTCACCAATTCCTTAGAGAAGAAATGGCTCACGCCCAAGAAAGATATCAAGGACCTGCGGACGCTAAACGGAAACCTGCTCCGGATATCAATATCGGAGACCAAGTCTTTGTCAAGGCTAAGTACTTCCGGTCCACTCGTCCGTCTAAGAAACTCTCGGAAAAGAATCTAGGTCCGTTTGAAGTCATATCCCGTCCGGGTACCCATTCCTTTACCATCCGACTTCCCGAATCCATGAAATCCGTCCACCCCGTCTTCCATGTCTCACAGCTAGAACCATCCGTTCCGAACACAATTCCCAATCGGATCCAGCCTCCTCCACCTCCGGTCGAAGTCGACGGAGAACCAGAATATGAGATATCCGAAATCCTAGACTCTAAGCTGGACCGTCGTAGAAGACAATGCCAACTCTTATACCTCGTCCGATGGTCCGGATACGAAGGAACAGACGAAGAGACTTCATGGCTACTAGCCACGGAACTCGGAAACGCGTCCGATCTAGTCTCGGATTTCCACACTGCATATCCAGACAAACCCGGTCCTATTGCTATACAATGAATATACAAAGCGGATATACAAGTACATTAGTAGCAGAGAAGGCAGATCCGAAAATCCTCAGCCATCCATCTCCATGTCCCCACCCGATCCGGATCCGGATTCATCAACGTCCTTGTCAGTGGCCTCAGAACGAGCCGCCTCTGTAATCCGGATTCCATTCCGGATCCCCTCAAGAAGGATGGTCTGGAACTCCCTCTGCTGCTCCAAAAACGCCTCCAAGTTAGTATTCATCCGCTCTATAGCAGTCCTACTCCCTTCCGCCGCTCCGATGCTCTGCTGGAGCAATCCGTTGGTCCGAGCCAGTTCCGCTACAATGCTATTAGCGGCCGCGACCCAGGCCTGATCATCATACTCCACTTCCACCTCATCCGCTACTACCGTCTTCATATCCGGATCCGGAGTCGGACTCTGCTGGCGCTTCTTACCCTTGCCTCTCGGAGATGGGTTCTCAGCAGCGCGCTGCCTCTTCTTAGACTTGGAATCCGTAACGGTTCCAGGTCGTCCGGGACAAGGAGCCTTGTCCTTCCGGCACGCGTTACAAGCCTTGATCTATCCGAATGTTAAGAGTCACGGATCCGAAGATTCAAGGATGACTTACCAAGGAATTGCTATCCGCATCGGACCACAGACAGGCCCGACCCTTCTTAGCGCAGCGGGTACAAGCCCCATCCTTATCCGCTGAGATGGCGCGAGACTACGGATCCGATAAGGGACGGATCCGATAGAACAAGTCATAACTCACCATTTCCGCTACTATAGCCCTGCGCCTAGCCTCCTCCGCTTCCCTTCGGGCCTCAGCCCGTTCAATCTTCTTAATCCCTGCCAAGCGCTTCCGTTCCGCCTCTTCCGCTTGTTGCTTCAGCTTTTCAGCCTCTTCCTCCTTCTGAACCTCGGCCTCAGCAGCAGCCAGCGCGGCCTGGATATCCGCCAGAGTCTGCTTAGCGGTCTTCTTAGAGCCGGATCCGTTATCAGTCATGGTTGAGATAAGCTAGTGGTAGTGAAAAAGTAGGGAAAGGAAGGAACACCCTGCGACGCTTTGGCATCCGTATATCTGTCAGAATCCGAACTCAGCAACTTCTCCCATCAGCTTCTCCATTGTCTCGCACTCATACCATCCGTTCCGGATCGCTGATTCTTGTGCCTCTAGGGATCGGCCCTAAGGGGGGGATACTGTCATATACCATATATCCGGTTACAGATCCGATGATCTGGATCTCAGATCCGATCCAGATCCGATGAACATATCCGTCGTCCGGTCCACAGATCCGCTTTGATTCTTATTTCATTTCCTGTTCATATAACTCTAACTATCGTTCATCTCCTTTCGGTATTCCTGTACACCGGTATACCGGTTATCCTTTACTTCCGCTTTGCTTACTGATCCGCTACACTTACGAATCCGCTTTTACTTGTACTTCATTCCCGGTTCATGATTCGTGATCCATCCAACTTACCAATACGCTCCACTTAGACTTTGCTTATACTTTCGTACATAGCCTCGCACCTTTGCTTATTGATCATTCCGTTAGCTATCCGTAGTATATAAACCTTTGTATATGCGCTGTAGTAGATCAGTTCGAATATCATCTTAGATTGCACTCATTCCGTCTGGACTTGAGTCCATCCGGACTTAGTACTCTTGTCTACTCCGAGACTTAGGATAGATTCCTATAGTCTACATATCCGCCTCGTCTTGGACAGTCCTCACCCGTTAGTTTCTAGTCCGGATCCGATCCGGATTGGCGTTACTCTATACGTTCGATATCCGGAAGTCTTAACGGATCCGGATCATATCCGTTAATACTATCCGTTCACTAGACGCGATACTTTAGCTCTCTGAAATAAGGGGCAAGACTGGGAAAGGGGCACAGCGCACGAGCTGAGGCCGAAG
>NW_024541117.1:0-8408 GCF_016647625.1 Suillus subalutaceus
TGGTAGGTAAGTCCCGGATATGTAGGTAGCGAGTAGGACACTCATGTATAGAATAGGCACGCCGTAGGATCCAGTGGTCAGTAGGCCTGGATGGACACTAGGAAAAAAACAATAGTACGGCATTTTTATTTTCCGGAGCCACGAACATGAACAGTACTAGTACTAATGCTCGCACAACAGTTAGCCACTACCAATCATATCATCCTGAGTCAGCTCCGCTGCGATTATCCCACTCAGCTGCCGCCGCCGCGAACTCGTCGACTGTGAAGTGTTGAGTAGCAGCACTTGGGATAGGCTCGTTGGCGACATTTCCGTTGGTGTCTGGTGAGTTGTCGTTAGTACTGTCATGTCAAATATCAGTGTATTACTACTTACCGTGCAACCTTCAACAGCTTTTTGCAAATCCTTGGGATAATACCAGCGTGTTTCGTACCTTTGTGAAGGTGATGAGGAGGGTCAGGTATGTGTTGAACACCGTCGCATACTGCTCCTTGTAAAATTTTGTTTCAGTCCTTGTCCCGGTGGTCCATTCCATGACGCAGGCCTCGACCTATACATCATACAGTTGGTTGTTGTCAGCTCCGACTACTACTATGATGACTGATCCATTACTTACAGCTGTAAGGATTGCCACGATGATGCCAAAGCTCACGCTGCCAGTGCTCGCATCCATGAAATAGGCAGGGAACTTGACCCCAAGTGAGTTCTTCTTCTCGTAGCACCATTTAATCATGCCCTTTGTATAATCTCAGCCTTGAATGCTCCCTTGCCCTCCTTCCGATCCTATAGCAGCAATTAGCATCATGTCGGCCTCCAAAAAACACCTGCACCTTACCTTATAGGTGAAATTCTTACGGTTTTAAGGAGTGACTTTACCAGCACTGCATTGAGGGATGTGGCTTCAGGTGTTTTGTCGTCACTGAAGCCAAACTCTGTCATAACAAGAGGCTGCATGACAGTTTTAAGTTCGCTCCGCAGATTAGAGCCTCGTGAAGTTATCTAATAGCAGCGGGTCAGCATGACATAGGTCATAGGCATCAGACCAGTACCAATTTGTAAGCGTCCTCATCATAATCAATTCTCACTCCATTTGCCCGACACGATGCAGCCCATGCTTCGCCCGACCAGTTGCGACTCTCAACATCACCTGGATAGATTGTCGAGTTAGCGAGAATAGCTTGGTAGTGTCCCACCGCAAGATGTATGATGGATGAATAGAGACGATCAAAGTCAGCACATCAAATGTGGCCACAACTGCCGCCATCACCAATTTTGACCTTCTGAACCACCTGGAGGCCTTCTACCTCTGTGAGTGGTGGAGCCGGGCGCTTCACAGCCCCCAGAGCGGCCATCAATTCAACTGGCTGTGTTTGATTTTATCAGTTGAATCCCTAGTCCAATAAAGATCATTCACCTGTTGTGCCACCATGGACTCGACCGAACTTGAAGATCCTTCACCCCTCAAGCTCGGCGGCACTCCTCTGAATGGCGTTGGAGTATCATGTGTGACTTGGCTACTGTGTGGACCTGCCGTTGCAAAACGGTGTTCAAATCTTGTCTGTTGAACATATTTGCTCAAACTTTCACTTCGAGAACTTTCCTGCATGACACACATTAGTATTATGGCCCTAGTTGGAGCTGAAACATTTACCATACATGGCCCTGCCTCCTCCTCCAAGTCGCCAGTAAGCAATTGAGGATCGATCACTTGTTGCGGCTGGACCCAAGGCACCACAGGTGTGTTCAAATATGCTGAAGGGATGCTGGGGGGGGACATGATGTGTCCGTGGAGTCAGTCTAGGTGGAATACATGAGACCTGACGGTTTCTTGGTCTGCATGTCCCACAGACGTTCTGGTAGCTTGTGCAGGGTAAGTGAGAGCACGGGCCTGATTCGTCATACCACGGAGAGGCACTGCTGTAAAAGTGAACTGTCATGGAGGCATGTTAATGAAAATCTTGACCACAGATCTGCAGACTTACTGAATCTGTAGTCAACGGCTCATCATCATTGCCATTGGCAATGTTGCCATCATCTTCTGCATCTTCTGACTCCGGGTCCAAAGGTGCAAAGTCGTTGACCTCTTCGAGAGCCTGTCTCTGGCGGAGACCTTGAGTTGCATACTTTTGAGTCTTCCTGAGGTCTTGTGCGTGAGTTTGGTCCTCTGCAACATGTCATCTTAAGTTCTTGGTGCCGACTGAGCAAACTTAAATCAACTGACCTTGGGCGATTTTCTTGGATGTGCTGCGACGGCGACGTTGTACATGCATTGTTGGCATTTCACTGGCTGGCTGTTCACCGGTATTCCTGCGACGTGCCATTGAAAAACACAGAGAGTGCGTCAGTGGAGTCTGAAATGGTGGTTGAAGACAAAAAAAAAGACCTCCGATGCCACCCGATATACGTGCAGACCGGGATGTCAGACCTGTCAACCACTCTCCGAAATCTTAAACACATGCTAAAGATCATACCTTTTGAATGCCCAAGTCAGAAGACCACGTCAAATCGCCCAATAATGCCAGCTTGCAAAGATTGTGGTCACTGGCTCCCTACTACATCAGGTCTGAACAAGCACATCGCGAATTCACTTACCTGCCGCCAGAAATGGCAGGATCGCCTCCAAAACTTCAGCATCAATGTGTTTGACCTTGGTGGCAGGTTTGCAGCACCAGTCGAGGACAATTTCGATCTTGAAGATGATGAAGATCTGCATGATGCTAGACCACCAGTTGAGGACAATACAAACAAAGAAAACGTACTCACCTCCACATCCGGGTTCGGTCGAGTTCGATCAAGACCATGTTCAGAGTCGCAGTGTCCAGATTGAAGAGGTCACCGATGACCCTGGTCCTGTCGGGACATGGTGCTGGGTTGAAGAGTACCCTGATGAGATGTTAGCTGGTGCACCATGTCGTCCTGCTGAAGACATTGTGCCCACCAAGTTTGACACCATCAAGGATAACCAAGAAGCAAATGGCGAGAGTGTTTGGGGCCCTTTCAATGACGAGGAGGAATGGGAATTAGCTAGGTGGTTGATCCAAAATGTTGGGCAAAACCAAACCGATGAATTTCTAAAGCTTCCTATTGTAAGGATCATGCCATTTGAAGACAATCATCATCGAACTCACATTCATGCAGGTTCGAAATCATGCCCAGGTTACATACCCAAACAACCGCTCCTTCTTGAAAAAAATTGACGCACTGCCTACAAAAGGACCTGAATGGCACTGTGACCTCATCAAGGTGGCAGGAGACATTATTGCCAGTGGATGGTGAGATGTCATCAGCTGAATTAGAACTCTGGCGGCGCGACCCGGTGGACTGTATTCGCGAACTCATCGGCAATCCAACATTCAAAGATATGATGGCTTACGCACCTGAGCATGCATTTGAGGACAGGGGAGGTAATAGCCGAATTTATGATGAAATGTGGTCAGGGGACTGGTGGTGGGACATGCAGGTTAGAGAGTTGAACCGGAACAAAGCTGTGCTGTTACTTACTAATGTTCGTTGTCCTCATGGCAGGGCAAGCTGCCGAAAGGAGCAACGATAGCACCAGTCATCCTTGCGTCCGATAAAACAAGCCTCTCACAGTTTAGAGGCGACAAATCTGCATGGCCAGTGTATTTGACCATTGGGAATATAGAAAAGGCCACACGTTGTCGTCCACAGATGCATGGAGCCATTTGCTTGGCTACCTCCCAGCAACAAAGCTTGACTGCTTTAGCAAAGGAACTCGGTCCATTGCAGGGTATCGGCTGTTTTCATGAATGTATGCGGAGGCTTCTACAGCCCCTGATCGAAGCCGGCAAGGAGGGTGTAGAGATGGTATGTGCTGATGGGAGAGTTCGTCGAGTGCACCCGATCCTCGCTGCCTATGTTGCCGACCATCCGGAACAGTGTCTCATTACCTGCACGAAAGAAAGTTTCTGTCCTAAGTGTCGTGTTCACAGAGACAGCCGTGGTAAACCTCTGGCTTCACTCCTACGAGATGAAGCGCGCACCTTGACTATGCTGGAACACAAGCGAAACAGGTCGCAGGGTACCCGCCTACACATGTGAGGGGCTGCGCCCTGTGTATTGTCCATTCTGGGCAGATCTTCCTTACTCCGATATCTTTGGTGCGATCACACCCGATATTCTGCACCAATTGCACAAGGGCGTGTTTCATGATCACCTGTTGAAATGGTGCACCAAAATCACAGGAGAAAAAGAGATTGATGAACATTACCAAAAGATGTCCAATTATCCAGGTCTCCTGCCACTTCTCGCAGGGCATCTCCCTTGTATCTCAATGGACAGGGACAGAGCATCGGGAGATGCAACGAGTCTTCATGGGTGTGTTAGCTGGGGCGGTTCAACCAACAGTTATTCAAGCAGCACTGTGCCGTCCTCGATTTTATATACTACGCACAATTCCACGCCCATACATCTCAGTCTCTTGATGCCCTAGAGTCTGCGCTGCGCGAATTTCACAATCACAAGCATATATTCGTGGATCTGGGGGTGCGTAATGACTTCAATATTCCAAAAATGCACTCAATGCAACATTACGTGGCGTCGATCAAGTCTCGTGGCTCCGCAGATGGATTCAACACTGAATTCCCCAAACGCCTCCACATCGACTTCACAAAAAATGTGTATCGAGCAACAAACAAAAAAGACTATGTTGTGCGATGACGAAGTGTTTAGCACGACAGGAAGCAGTGGACCAATTCGTGGCTTACCTGGACTGGAGGTTGCAGAGAAAGATGGATGATGAGGAAGCCGATGGCGATGTTGACGATGTTGAAGGTGGCATAGCGCTGAATGCGGATGTACCCGAGCCACAGCCGCCAAGTGAGGGTGATACACCTTTATCTATGTCCTGGCAGTCCATCCTCCATTGCGCGCTCTAGCAGTTGATTATATTGCCCAGACATTTGGGGCGGTCAATTTCTTTACTGCACTCACCCAATACCTGAATCGAACTCCACCACCCCAAAATCCGCCACCCCCACAAGTACCGTTGTCAGTCTGTCATTTGGACAGGTTTGATGCTTACCGGCATCTGTCAATCCCTTATCCACACTTGCATGCAGTCCATATGTCGAAGTCCATGGACTGCATCCGTGCAGTGCTTTACACCCCTCCTTCTGGTCGGTCAGCTGGTTCGCCAGGACAATTTGATACAGTCCTGGTGCAAACAGAAGGTACTACTAATGTACACACTCAGGGGACTGCATTGGAAGGTGAGCAAGTTCACTGAAACTTACTAGTAGGGTTTTGCATTGATATGGTCTCGGACACTTGTCATAGGTCTTCAAGTTGCGCAAGTCCGCCTGATATTTGACTTACCAATGCACCTGCGCACTACTGGACAGCCTTTCCACCTGCACTCGTTGAATGGTTCAATCCCTTCCGGGCACGCGATGCATTGTTGCAGCTGCACACAGTCTCGCGTTCTTATGCGGGTCAAGCTCCTCGCACTGAGGTGATCCCCATCAGTCAAATTTCTCGGAGTTGTCATCTTATACCTAAGTTCGGCACACATGTCGACCAAACGTGAAGGTGGGATTTCATCTTGGATGCATGCAAGACATTCTACCTTAATCCTTGGATAGACATGTACAGCTTCTACAAATTCCGAACCGCCTGATATGATATGTATCCTTTTGATTAATTCTGCATTATGAAGGTTTATAAAACTTGTGCGCAAATGGTTGTATCACCCTCAGCCTTATTTTCCTCGCGTGAATCGGTGGTCTCAGTCAACCGTCGGCGGAAGGTGTTGATCTCGAGTAACTGAGCTCGACGGTTGGCCTCAGTGAGTGACTTCTCAGTATCCCAACGGTGTTCAATAAGTTGTTGAAGGTATCCAACCGTCACCTCGACAATTTCTAACAAGGATGGACCGTTATTCAGTAGGTATGTGCAACTAGGTCAACGACAACAATACTCACCGTTATCCCGTCGGCGTTGTTCCTCTTCCACATCCGCTCGCTCCCGGGCCCATTGCAAGTTGAGTGCATCTTCCTTCTGCTGCTTTTCTAGTTGGATGCTAGCCCACCGGCGAAGACGCGGACTGTCACGGTGACTCGAAATAAGCACATGTCAGCATTCATATATAATTTGATGTCTCTTACCATTTGGCCTTGGTCTCGTCCTGGGGCATGTTAGCGTTGACTTGGAGAGCCTCACTGGCAGAGGGTGTGCTGGGCACGATGTCGTTGGCATGAGTGTCCGAGTCTGACTCGGAGTTGGCTGTCTGATACTTGGTGGGACATGGGCTGTTGGAGTTGTCAGCGAGTGACCAGTTTTGAGAATTTAGATAAGGTCGCACCGCTTGAGAGATTGCCTGCCATTGAAGTTAGTAATGTGGTCCAATGCGTCCAAGGAAAAAAGACGCATACTGGAGAAAAAAATTGTGTCTACAAGTCCTACAGAGTTGAATGCTGAGTTGAGCCGCCTACAGAACATACAGAGTCTTATTTAGGAGCGCGTGATCTAAATACGCGTACATAGGAAACGGCTGCCTACAGGGATTTCGCATTTTCCTGATGTACCTGAACCAAGAAAAATAGCAATGCTGCAGGTCCGTTGAGGCCTGGGGTTTGCTGGGGCGAGCCTGATGCGTCTGGAAGAAAACATGACAAAATATAACCTGACACAGAAGAACAAGAGGAATGACAAGAGGATTGATGTGCAGCTGGACATGGTGCACTTCTAATTCTATTAAAAGCGGTTCCAAGTTGAATACTGCACGTTAAGTTCGAACTGGAGGAAAGTTCGAATAGATTTCTGTCAGGCTAAGGAGCAGGGTTGGCAAGATTGTCGAGCCTGAAGCAATAGTAAGGATCGGAGGCGTTGCCGCTCAGCGCTCAGCACGTAAATTACTACCACACAAGGCCAAACGATTACTTACCATTTAAAGCGTGGGAGCCTCAGGCTGGTGGGAGCGGGACTGCATGACTTAACAAGTCGCTGATTATGCCACAAGTGGGAGCAGCTGCCAGTGGAAGGCCGTATTTCATCAGTATCTGATCCTTCAAATTTTCAAAGTTCTTCCCTTCGCATTCCAGAATTCACCTCTTATCTGGTCTGATGGTGTTATTCCGTCCCTAGAGTACATACAATGGAGGCATGACGTCGTTTATTGCATGCTTTATACCTAAGTACCTGGAGCTCCGCACATGGAAGTCAACTACTTCTGCAAAACCAACCCTCTCGTCCTTACATATGGTAGACGTCTACCACACTTATTTCTGGACCACATTGCATACATAATCACAGTTGTATATTAATCGCACCTTCACGGCAGACAGCTCCCACTGATCTGGCCCACACCACGGTATAGACATCATCACGTCCGTGTTGTTTTTCAAAGGTTTGGACAACGTGCACGTACTGTGTTCCAAGACTCGACAGTCATGCAGGATTTATGATCGTTCTGATGAGGGAGACCATGTATCGATGACAGTTGGACTGACATCAGGTCGGGGTGACTCACCACTTGATCGATTAATTTTGACAGAATAGAGATGATAGGTGTGTTTGAGGAGTAGCTGGTTAGGTAGAGGTAGATGTGCGATCTGAGGCGCAACGTATCATTGGCCAGGCGGTAAAAACGAGGACGAAGATTGTGATTGATCATGATGGAATACTAGTCATGGTCACAGATAAGTCTTGAGCGCTTCAGCTGCACAGCCTATAATACATGCTGTGAAGTAATCACGAGGATGTCATATATAAAATGTACCATCACGAACTTCCAGTATAATCGACTCTGACTTGACCCAAACGCCCATTGTGTCTTTGCGTCAAAACATATCGTAGTAAGTGATGGATTTGGACTTTGTTGAATGAAAACTGAAGCAACAATGCACTCGGTAGTTGAAACTGAGAATCATGTCTTCACCCATCGTTGAGACGCAGGAGGCATCGACGATAAAGCCCTGCCAGAAATTTGAAGGACACACCAGATGGGTCGAGGACGCTATACATTTGCCAGGCGGACAACGGATGATGACTTGCTCAACAGACGGCTCGCTGCGAATATGGAACTTGAAAAGTGGGAAACAGATGGGAGAGGACTGGCGGGACGGTCCGGGGGATCGCATAATGAGGAGGATAGCGTTATCTCCGGACGAGAAGAAAGTGGTGAGCGGAAGTTGGGAAGGTGTAGTGAGGTTGTGGGACATGGACACAGGTAAAGTTACTGCGAATGGACGGGACACGCCAAATTTGTGAGGTCTGTGTGCTGGAGTCGAGATTGTCAGCGAGTGGTGAGCGGATCTGACGATGGGACTGTAAGGAGTGGGAAGTGGAGAGGGAGTGACAACCCTAGGTCCAATCGAGACTGGGCACAAATACCTGCATGCAGTCGTCTACTCGCCAGACATGACCATGTTTGCGACTGCTGGATACGA
>NW_024541118.1:0-8400 GCF_016647625.1 Suillus subalutaceus
TCAACCATGAAGAGGTGAAATAAACCTGCACCAAATGATTCTGACCAAATTCCGGTGCAGAGGATACCTTGGGCGCCGGGGACCACTCTTGGACATCCATCAATATTGCCATGCGAACCGATCGTCTCAATGCAGCAGACCGTCGGCATTGCCTTTTGGGGGGAACCATTGTATGCCACGGTATGCCACGGTAGACCTGAGTAACGTCTTGTAACGTCCAAGTGACGTCCCAGCGTTTACGAGTTGAACGTTGAACGCTAACATTGTAGAACTCATACATTGCTACGAAGGACACTAAAATACAGGCTTAGTAGTGTACAACATCCCAAGTAAATCCAGTAAATATCCGCGACGTATCAAAATGAATAGCATCCACAGGTGAACCTCGGCAATAGTTATAAAAGGAGTCGAGCCCAAGAGTCATTAGCAAAACTCATGCTTCACTTGTACGTCACCTTCAGCATAATATTCCATGAGGAATTATCCTCACTTCCTGCTCACAGGCTTGAAGAAAGAGGAATCAGAAGTGTAGTATAGCATACGCAGATGCGTCACAATACATCCGATTGCCAGTCAGACTAGAGTCATCTAAAAACATCGCTCTTCGGAACCATAGGTGACTACACGCGATACATTGTCTGTACGAACTCGATGGCTAGGATCCAGTGCAGCAGGTCCAGCAGACACCAAGTTCGACGGGATACCACCCTTCCGCGCACTGAGGTTCCTCGGGAAAGCATCAATTGACAGATTCCAGTGGTGCCATCAGTAGCGGCATTCACCCCAGCGACAGCGGCGAGAATTGCAAGAATGGCGAATTGAATAGACTTCATGGTATCTGGTATGCGAGTTTATTTAGTGATGTCATCAGTGTCAGTGCGAGGACACCACACACCGACAAAAGTTTGAATGTGCGGTTGAGTACGCAAGGGAGCTATAGCAACTTGAAGTCCAGGAAAAGCTGCACTGTGGATGACGTCGATTGAGTGAAACAGATACAGCCGCAGCGTTGCCCGCATGCAAGGCCACTCACCAAATGTTTCAAGTCGTTTGTTCTGAGGATTTTGCCATACGATCGCGTTCAATTTATATTTTTGCTGTTGGTGCAGAATGATGGAATTCGCTAGGACGCTGCCGTCACCGCGCCAGAGGCAGTGGTTCTACTTCAAATTGACGAGACCGGAACTCTGAACATGCCGAACCGCTTCAATGTAAAACGTCCTTCACGTGTGCACCTCATGGAATGGAACTTGTCACGTTGCGAACCGAATTCAAATAGGCCGCATCTGGTCGCGATATAACTGAGGCTTTGTAACAGGAAAAACATGCTAGTCAAAGTTGAATGTTGAACGTCATTATATTTGAATTCGGTTTGCAATTGCAACGCGACAAGTTCCATTTCATGACGTAAGCACGCGTAGGCACACGTGAGGGAACGTTTTTGCATTGAAGCGGTTCGGCGTGTTCAGAGTCCCGGTCTCGTCAATTTGAAGTAGAACCACTGCCTCTGGCGCGGTTGACGGTCAACGTCCTAGCGAATTCCATCATTCTGCACCAACAGCAAGAAATATAAATTGAACGCGATCGTACTATGGGAAAATCCTCAGAACAAACGACTTGAAACATTTGGTGAGTGGCCTTGCGTGTAGGCAACGCTGCAGCTTTATCTGTTTCACTCACTTGACGTCTTCCACAGTGCAGCTTTCCTGGACTTCAAGTTGCTATAGCTCCCTTGCGTACTCAACCGCACATTCAAACTTTTGTCGGTGCGTGGTGTCCTCGCACTGACACTGATGACCATCACTAAATAAACTCGCATACCAGATACCATGAAGTCTATTCAATTCGCCATTCTTGCCATTCTCGCCGCTGTCGCTGGGGTGAAGGCCGCTACTGATGGCACCACTGGAATCTGTCAATTGATATGCTCTTCCGAGGAACCTCAGTGCGCGGAAGGGTGGTATCCCGTCGAACGTGGTGTCTGCTGGACCTGCTGCACTGAATCCTAGCCATCGAGTTCGTACAGACAATGTATCGCGTGTAGTCACCTATGGTTCCGAAGAGCGATGTTTTTAGATGACTCTAGTCTGACTGGCAATCGGAAGATCTATATGTATTTGATGCATTTGCGTATGACGCAGCTGTTGCAGGCACATCCGGATATTGCAAGCGCATCGGTGGTCAACTTTGCTTGAAAACATAGGCCAGTCTCTGTGTTTTTGTGCACTTGGTTATTAATTAATTGTTAACTGCCACTTGTAAGTAAATTACAAGTGCTTGCCGCTGCGCGGCTCGTTGGATGGATCTAGTTCAAATCTAATAACAATTCTTTATACACGACGTTGGACGTATTGAAATCGTCATTTGGTTTTCTTCTGAAAATAGGATGCGTGAATCGTCTCGTTGACGGATCCGTGAAAGGGCTGTGTACAGTTGACCGTGTGCGAAGACTTCGCAGCGAAGGTTGAGAACGGTCTTGTCAAGGGTTAGACCTTGGCAACCATTGAAAGTCGTTGCATATGCAAGACGGAGGGGAAATTGTAGACGATGAACAGTCTAACTTACGCGTGGGGGTGTGAATTCGAAGTGGATGCGGGGGATGTATTGAGTATCTCCAAGTTGACCTGTCCTGTTGTTGATGACTCGAACCTTGACATAACGGCGGTGCAATTGTTGTATGATGAGGCGTGCATTCTTCACCAGTTCCTTCTGAACAGACATATTGCGCCTAAGTGAGCAAATACAGCGCCAATGTTCTGCTTTGTGAGAGAAGAATCAGGTGTCGCTTCAGGGTGATCTGCTATGAGCTGATCATCTTCTTTTACAGTGTCAGCACTGTAGTATACGACTGTGTGAAATATCATCAAGACGGATTCATGGATGAACCGGGCATAATAGATCAAGTCGTAAAACACAAATGATGCGTGGGCAAACTGATGAAGAACGACTCAGAATTTATATTTTTCGTTGTGCGTAAATGACGTCGACATGTTTTGGAGCTGCGGTGTTCAAACAGCAAGATGACGCAGATGAAAGGGTCAGCTTATAAGGAATTGATGATGTGCTCGCAACCAAATGAAGTAAAGTGGAGTTTTTTTTCCGATCGGCAATGTTGTAAGTGATGGAGCGAAGCTAATGATGGTAACGTTAGTAGAAATTGGTCAAGTAAGCGCACGTGAGACGCACGCGGGTGGACGCCGCGCTCCAAGTCATCATAAGATTATATATTGTGGATGCGCGCATTCGGAACACGATTCAGATGACTGTGACAATACTCGGATTAATCAGTCTAGTCCGACTCTGACGCTGAGCTATGTACCCAATCCTTGTCAGCGAGCTCTCACAACGGACAAGCAATCCTGTGCTTCGAACGGTCGTTCATGATATACAGGCTCTCAAAGATGAGAGGGCAAATGGAGGCACATGGTTGGTTCAACGTCATGTTTCACATCTGCTTGGCACCCAGTTTGGATCCCAGCTCCATCAGGTGTTCCCGAAGATGTGGATTTCAATGGCAGGAGGCTTGCTGAGACATGCACAACAGGTACGAGATCATTTTCGGAGCCTCTGATTTTCCCGGCCTCTGCTCAGCGTTACAACACGAAGCTGACACCCTCAGGCCCGTGGACAAACAATATTCATTGACTCGCTCGATGACCTCAAAGCCGTTGTGCCTTCCTTTCGCCCTGATCTTTGGCCCAAGCTTCCAGAGTTGTTCCCCGATATTACAATGGCGCTGCATAGCAGATATGCTATTATTCGGCACGCAGCTGTACGCAGTTTCGCTACCATAGAATCGCCCTTGATGCTGTCCATCTTCCATCGCTCATTGTCTGCCCCCCTACTCTTACCGGCGGTCACTGGTACTATGAGATTCTAAAATACTCCGAGAACTTGCAACTCATTATCTACACCAACACTCCAAGGAACGCGCAAGGCTTCTTCCTAAACTGTCCAAGAAGATGCGGTCATCACCTCATAAATTGTGCAGGACGATATTGTGAGCCTAAGAGATTACAGCTGGCTATACCGCATCCTGGACGAAGGACACGATAAGAACGCTAATCACAAAAGCTACAAGGGCATACATGCACAGCATCGTCTCATTCTTTTGGGCACTCCAATCCAGAATAACGTGTTGGAGCTTTGGAATATTTTTGACTTCTTGATGCCTGGCTTCATTGGGACCGAAAAGGTCGTTCAACGATCGATTCAGAAGCCAATCCTGTCAAATCGTGATGGAAACGCGAAGACTAGTGAAGCTGGTAAGTGACGCGTCAGAGAGCTAGTCTGCGGCTACTAACCAAATTCTCTGTAGCTGCTCTTGCTCTCGAGGCTTTGCATAAGCAAGTCCTACCATTCCTTTACGCCGACTGAAAGAGGGTGTCTTGAATGACCTACCCCCGAAGATCATTCAGGACTAAGTACTACTGTGAGCTGTCAGTTTTGTGCAAAAAACACTCTACGACGACTTCTCCAGCTCACAGGCCAAGATGAATGCGGAGGATGCCATCCAAGGAGCTGTCAAGAATGCTCCACAACAGCATTTTTTCAATCACTACAGTATTCAGCACGCACCGAAAACTTGCTCTACGGTATTTTATTTCTCTATGTATGTAGTTGCAATACTCAAATGTGGGACAGGCAACTACTCACAGATTGCGGTATTGGAGACAGTCCTTCGGTTACTGGTGAAAGTGGGAAGACCGATCCTGCGGAGAGCTTGTTGGAGTCGATAGTGCATTCCCCTAATCGTGCTCTAATCTTCTGTCAGATGAAGCAGATGTTGGATATCATCGAAAATGATCTCATCAAGCAATACACGCCTTCCGTCACATACATGCGACTCAATGGCGGAACTGACCCCAACAACGCCATGCTACTGTTCAGACATTCAACTCAGTACCGACTGCCTCTTATTGACAACGCACGTCGGTGAGCTTGGTCTGACCCTGACTGGGGCGGATACTGTGATATTTGTGGAGCATAATTGGCATCCTATGAAGGCTATGGACAGAGTTCACCGCGTTGAACAAAATAAGGTCGTCAATGTATATCGCTTGATCACGAAGGGCACACTGGAAGAGAAGATCATGAGGTTAGTTCTATATTTATTCTTTTTTTGTATCTCGGGACTGGCGAATTGTAGTACGTAGGTACCGACTTGGGACTAGGCCCGGGCTGGTCCGAGTTGGTGGTCGTCGTATGATATGAGTAGACCTAGTAATTGACATCACACCTCACTTTGGATTCTGAACGTTGCTGTCAACGCTTGTTATAATAGAACTCATACAATGCTACGACGAGTCAGCATACCAAAATACAGGCCAGTGTACAACATCAGATCCTGAGTCTAATACTAAATATCCGCGACGTATGAACCTCCGCAATAAATATAACCTCCGCAATAAATATAACCTCCGCAATAAATATAAGAGGAATCAAGTCCAAGAGTCATTCGCAAAATTCATGCACCACCTTAAGTCGGGGCAAAATATTCCATGAGAAATAATCCCCACTTCCTTATCACAGGTTTGATGATATCCTCCCATTCCCTCCCGAAGAACTCACCTTCCCTGACGCGCGTGAATGAGAATACTTCCTGGTGTTTTGGTCCCATCTGTAAATTCGCAAACTTAAGCACCTGCCCCGCAACCATTCAGTGGGTATAACTTACTACAGTCACGGCAGGGTTTAGGAGCAGCCTTTGGCAGGCGTGGGATGTCCGAAAAGTGGACGTCAGGAAAATTGCGATGCAGATAGGGAGCATGTGTTGCCAGATCATTGAGCTCGATATGCACCAACCGTTCGAGTTGTTCAGCCATCGGACCCTTGGCGCCCTGGCGGTTATTTCCAATGAGCTCCTGTATCGACATCTCGTTATCGTCTTTAGCTTCGATTATGGTCCCTGGCCACCACCCGCGAACATCTTTTATGGAAGAACGACATTTATTCTTCCATTCGCATGGCGTTTCTTGACGTCGTTGCTGTACCCAATCTTCAACGAGAGCTTTCCCTCATTCTCGGGGTCTTGTCAAGGGCTCAGCTTGCAGGCTAACGTTTTATGATGGGTCAAGGAAAACCTACCGAATACGTTTAGCGTATACACATAGCCTGGTATCCTGAACCTTTCCGAAATCTCTCTTGTGATGGCATTTCGGAGTCGCTTCTGAGTATCGGGTTGCAGATATTCAGGAATATAGTCTATTGAACGTTCAAAAAGGTCCAACGGAATCGGCAACAATCACCTTACCACAAAAGTGGACGAAAACCTCTTCCCGACCGACTGGCTGCACTTTGAACCCCGTTATCAGCGTGTGTCACAATCCCCACCAGAGCTGGAACATGGTAACGACAATAGATTAGTTGGGAAGAATCCTTTGTGAGTTGTCCGGCGATAATCGAGACCCGCTGTTGACATCGACGTCCTTTCGACTTGGATTTAGCATTGCATTGCACTGTTAACCGGACGATAGGTGTGGTGGGGGTACGTAGCGTGAGTTCACGGCATTGCGAATTCACATCTGTTGTCGGCTTCGGGGCGGTAGGGGCGGTAGGGGTATTAGTACTTTGAGATCCATGCTGATGGCAGTATTGAGCCGGACGTTTGACTGAACGTCGGCATTGAACGCCACGTAATGTGAGTCCACGGCATTGCGAATTCACATCTGTTGTCGACTTCGGTGCGGTGGGTGTAGTAGGGGTATTAGTACTTTGTGATTCATGCTGATGGCAGTATTGAGCCGGAGGTTTGATTGAACGTCGGCACTGAATGCCACGCAGTGTGAGTCCATGGCACCGCGAATTCACTTCTATTGTCAATGTCGATGCGATAGGTGTCGTAAGGGTGTTATTGCCTTGGTATCCATGCTGATAATGGTATTGAACTGGAGATTTGACTGGAGGACGGCACTGAATGCCATGCAGTGTGAGTTCATGGCACTGTGAGTCCACTTCGTCGGCTGTGGTGCGATAGACGTGGTAGGGTGATTGCTTTGATATCCATGCTGATAACAGTATTGAACCGGAGGTTTGACTGAACGTTGGCATTGGGTACCACGTAGTGTGAGTCCATGGCATTGCAGATTTACGTCTCTTGTTGGCGTCGCAACGGTATCCTGGGATTGACGACGCTGCGGACCCCTCACATTCACAGATGAATTAGAGGGAGGGCCGGTATCCTGGTCAATATGGTAGATGCAATAACAATTAGGGGCTTTGACCGATTTAAAGCATCGACGTTTCGTCTTCTTGGTAATGCCATTGCATTGTGTCGTAACTGGCTCTGATATTCTGGTGTTCTGAATGACTTCCGCGTGAAGTTCGGAACTTGTCGTGCGACTTGAGGTCAGGAATTTCTGAAGGCCGAGAAATAACACTCACGTTTCTAAGGTCTTCACCACTCGAGGTGATTTCTAGAGAGAGGCTCGACTCTGATTTCTGTCGTCTCTTCCTTATGACTGATAGGTACGGATCTTGGTTTACTGAGACGCGGAGGCGTGTTGTCGGGCGTCAAAAGTCCTGTCAGAGGCAGAAAAGGAACAGTAGTTGACTGGTCGCTAGACCATGCAGATGGGTTTCCTGAGACGGTCAGCGGCTTCGTGTCCTTTGGGATGTCGGGACGTCGGACAGGTATGAGGTGGAGAGGTGAAACGAATTGCAGAGGAGTTGGGTCGTGACCGAGAGTCCGGGGTCGCGAGAGGCGTTACCAGCCCAAGGACTTGCTTGTTGCGGGGCGGTGTCGAAGGAATGTTCCCAGCCAATGGCGTCACACTAGCAGTCTGTGGCATAATGACTGCATCATCGCGATCGTCATCCTCCAGAGCACTTGTCCAGCAGTGTCCCTGGTAGTGACTTGTAGTCATGGCAGGATGGTGGGGCGAGAAGAAGAATAAGAGGCGTAGTGTAATCACATAATGTCATCCATAAGAAATAAATACCTGAAGGATAGATGCCCTCCAACGTCTCGTTGGAATTGGAACTAGGAAGGCCATAAGATATCTTGGCAGTGATGATATGCCCGTCTAATCCCATGCCAACGCTGCAAATCCCTCGCACAGGACGATGTATAGGTTTGGAGAAATGATAGATCAGGTCGGACAAAAATGGCAACCTTGTACCAAGAACAAAAAGGAACCTTTGCGACTGATTTCTCATGCTATCCGGACTTCTGATAGACAGATAGCACATGCCGGTTTCTCGGTTCCTGCATTCAAGTCGGCTGATCCACTGACAATAATTCAATAATTTCATTTCCAGGACAAGCAGAGAGTGAGCAACGTCGGTGTTCCCACTCGCAAGTCGTATCACTGAGTGCAAGGACCTTTCACTAAACTCCAAACGGCAGGTCCATCTAGAAATAGTCATGTTAGCGAGACTCAAACCTGAATTATATCATCA